>NC_091988.1:202009965-202189279 GCF_044704955.1 Pristiophorus japonicus | reverse complement strand
GTAAAACTACAGTCTTTCAAGTGGTTGCTTTTTTGTGGGATCTTTGTTTCCCACATTACAACAGTGACTACACGCCAAAGTACTTCATTGGCTGTAAAAGCGCTTTGAGACGTCCGGTCAGGAAATGCACTATATAAATGCAAGTCTTTCTTTTTTTCTATATTTCAATAAATCGGTATAGTTCAGTTGTTTTTGAGTCAATGAGAAGAACGTGACATTTAATTTATTCTGCTAAGGACAAATTTTATGAATCGCTTGCATACTAAATGCAAGACATTCGATCATACAGATCAATAGGAATATTATCTTGTAAGTAATCTTTGCACAAGTCACTAAAATAATTCCAAGAATCGATAGCTTTAAAAAAAAATGCTGATTGAATATAGCTCCATTAATTGCCTTTTAAAATTTTAATCTTAATATCCCACTGCTGCATTCTCAAAAACATTTACTTTGTGTATCCTCTTCAAAAGACAAGTTATCAATGACTTTCCAATGTGTGGAGTAAACTTAGTACAACACACGTCCAATTTTTCCTAGTAAAGAGATACGACTGACTTCTCATTGAGAAAAGCCCAAGATGGCATCTCATTTCAACTCAAGGTTTAGTCGGAATCCAATACTCTAATTCTGTTTCGTTCTGACGAAAGGTCATCGACCTCTGTTTCTCTCTCCACAGAGGCTGCCTGATCTGCTGAGTATTTCCTGTTTTGATTCTAATACTGTATCTGGTTTCTAGAATGTTTCTTTTTCTTCAGTAAACACAACTAGCTCAACCCCCTTGATGGCTCAGTATAAACTTACTCTGTCGTGTGGTACTGAGCCACAGTGACCAGGGAATCAGAGAATGGATCCTCAGTGCTGAAATAATAGACATGATGCACTAGGTGAGGACAGAATCGGGCCCGTATATGATGCTGACACTCACTGCCAAGGCTCACATATGAACAGCGCCCACATGGTCAGGTACTGTAGTTCTGTCCCATGGAACTAATCCGCGATCCACTGTCTTCAAGAGGGAAGAATACTTGGAAAAAATGCAACCTACCTTTTTTAGTGTGTCATTGTGTTTTTCCTGAATATACTTGAGAAAGGCAGTGGTCCACTGTAAAGTTGTAGCTTTATCAGTCTCAGAATTGCAGAATGGAACAAGATAATTTAGCTCATCACAGCAAATACGGATTCTGCGCCTGAAAAATATAAGTTTCAGTGAATCCCAACTCTAATTTTTTTTTAATTCAAGTGTCAGGCGTTGCTTGGTACACATTAACAGAAGACCTCATCTCTCCTCTATCTTAATTCATCAAATATACTGCTTTTTGTAATAGCTGATTACTTACTATGGTAATCATAATTTTATGGAATAAGATGTTATTAAAATACTGGAGCATTTCAATCAATTATTAATACTTTAGGAATGAAAAGTTGAAAATTCATCAAAACCTGCTCACTTTGCCAATGGGATCAATTATTTTCAATGATCTATTAATACTGTGATACAACCAGTATGGAGTACAAATAGCATTTTCCACCACATAATGTCACTGGGTCAAGAACTAGATTTTTGGCCATTGACCATCAGTGGGAGGAATTCTGGCACAATTCTTTTTTCGTAAACCTCAAGGAGGGGGAAGAATAAATCAATTCACTTCCGTCATGGCAAAGACATTTTGTTTACAGTACAGCCCGTGTCTTGTGTCAAAGAAACTTTACTGCAGTGATGGTTTTGTTCTGAATTGTGATTAATACTAAGAAAATAACCACACCCTGTCGTGTCAATAACCAGGTGGGAGAAAATAAACCTTGTAAACTTGCTATGCCAACGGAGCAAGTTGTTTTTTCTGGCGTAAGTAAAAAAAAAATGCAATTTACCCCCCACTAAATTTGCTCCAGAGTAAGTCAGTTAGGCAAGATTTTTTTTTAGGTCAGTTTTTTTTCCCCCAAAAGGGGGCGTTCCCAGATACTTGCCAGTTTTGGCCATTTATGCCACTTTGGCCAGCTAAAACTTACTCCAAATCGACTTAGGTCAGCATGTGGCCAGCTCTGAAAAACCTTGCGGGCAGTTAAGAAATCAGCGCAGGTTAGTACATTTAAAGTACCAAGACTGACAAAGCACTAAACAAACCACAAAAAGTAATAAGCAATCAATCAATAACAAATAAAAAATAGAAGTCCTACCTTTATGTCAGAATCAAAGTTTTTAAAAAAAAAAGTTTCCCCCCCACCACAAAACACTCTTTCTCCCCCTCCCCCCCCCCAAAACTCTCCTCCTTCTCCTCTCCCTGGCCGCCCCCCCCCCCGCCAAAATCAAAACTCTCAAGCACAACCATCAATGAATAAAAAATAAAACTTAAGTCCTACCCCCGGCCCCGGAAGTCAGCGAGCCGGCTGGCCGGTGCGGGAGGCCACTCGGCTGGGGATAGGGTGCGGCGAGATCGAGGCGTCCCTTCTGCCGGGGATCGGGGCTGCGAGCATCGGGTCCTGCTCACAGCCAGCAGGGAGGGCAAGAGCATGCGCGCAGACGCCGGCACTGTTTTCGGCGCTGGCCTGTTGCTCCGCCCCTCACTTCACAATACACGCCATGCTGGGACTCCGGGGACTCGGAAGAGCGGCCAGGATGGGGCGACTTTTTTCTGGCTCCGTGTCCAGCAGGCAAAGTCAGCTAAGTGCGCCGACAAAAGGGGTTGGGCAAAATTGAGCCCATAATATCTAACAATTATCTCACATAATTGTTTTCTCACTTTCACTAAAAATAGAGCACTTATACAAGAATCCCTATGGACTGACTTAACTAAGGCAGTAACTGTTAAATGATGACTGTTTTCTCACAAGTGATCAATTATTGCACAGATTTCTTTAAGAAGTGAACAGAATAGCAAAGTCTCTGGATTGATGACAGGGATAATGGGCAAGTGGGACTTAGAACACAATAGGATGCATGTAGCGGAGTTTTGAGTGCGTTAGAGTTTGCATAGGATGAACAAAATTTAACACTGAACCACATAGGACAGGTGACCAATAGCTTAGTCAAAGAGGTAGGTTTTAAGGAGCATCTTAAAGGAGGAGGAGAGGTTTCGGGAGGGAATTCCAGGGCTCATGGCTAGTTGCCAATTGCTATTTATAAAAATTAGGCGTACAATTTTCTTCACAATACACACAGCTATTTTATCGCCTGACTGCTATCCAATGACCCCTGCTGGAAGACAGTGGGCTAAAAATTCAATTGCTCCTGAAAACGGGCACGGGGATCGCGATGCGCGATCAACATGCCCTGTTCAAAGTAATGCAGGCAGCACGCAAACTTTGTGCTGCTTGGTAATTATAATGATTGTGACATGCAGCTTAAAGCTGAACACGCTGCTGAGTGGTTGCACGCTTCAGCAGGAGAACCACGTTTGTGAGGCCAGAACCACTTAAAGCTAACCTGCACCTCTTAAAGGCGAGGTGCACTGGCTGGGGAACTGAGTCTGAGCAGGATTAACACAAAGTAATGGGGCAACAGAGCAGAGAGCGGGTTCCAAGATTCTTGGATGGAGCACTGGAGGCCTTGGTGCAGGAGGAGAGAGGTCCTGTATCCACAGGATGCCAGGAGGCCCACCAGCCAAACTCTGAGAAGGCAATGGGGCCAGATAGCCATCGCTGTCAATGCCAACCGTGCAGCCTCGATGACCTGGATGCAGTGCCATAAGAAGTTTAACGACCTCACACGAGTGGTCATGGTCAGTGAATTCATCCTCAAATGCCATATCCTTACAACTGTACCACTAGGCTCAGATACTGCTCAATTCACCACCCACTGCCCTCTCCTTCACTCACCTGCCAATCCCCATCAATCACAATTCATACCCAACATTCATCGCTTCACCTCATAATTTCGTACAGCTGCAAGCTACACCCACATCTCAGTTTGCACACACTACCAGCTATTCAACCATGACAGGCACATCACCCAAACACATGGCACGACACTAACTGACCCACTTTCCTCTCTCGTGCAGGACAGGTGGCGCATAATCAGAGGCAGGAGGGGCTACCCGCAGGGAGACAGGCGCGCCTACATGACTAACTCCCATGGAGGAGACAGTTTTGGAGATAATTGGAGTGGCCATCGCTAAGCCCGTGGTAGGGTTTAAACAATCCAAGATGACGGTATCCACATAACACATCCTCCTTCTCACATCCCACTTCCCCCTCAGCCCACAATCTCTTCTGATTTACAAGCTGAAGATAATGTAAGCGTGCATCTCTTGCGTTCCACCCGCTTCCCTCACCGCAACCCTACCCTTGTGCCTTTCTCTTTTCAGATAGTGAAGAACTGCAACCTGGCCAGGCAATGGTGGAGGAATAGGAAGTAATGCTGAAGATGCACCGTCACTCGATTTCACACTCACAGCCACCAGTTTAGATACTGACACTCCACATACTTTAGAGGATAGGTTAGCCACAGGAACAGCACATGCAAAACAGATACACCGCTTTGGGTACTGTTGAGGGGGATGACTCATCAGGGGAGAGCAGCAGCAGCCAAGTTCATGGCACCGTGGGTAGCTCTGCTGCACAGGAGGGCAGGAAAAAGAGTGAGAGAGCTATAGTGGTAGGGGATTCTATTGTAGGGGGAATAGATAGATGTTTCTGCGGCCGCAATCGAGACTCCAAGATGGTATGTTGCCTCCCTGGTGCAAGGGTCAAGGATGTCTCTGAGCGGCTGCAGGACATTTTGAAGGGGGAGGGTGAACGCCCAGTTATCGTAGTGCATACAGGTACCAACGATATAGGTAAAAATCGGGATGAGGTCCTACAAGACGAATTTAGGGAGCTAGGAGCTAAATTAAAAAGTAGGACTTCAAAAGTAGCAATCTCAGGATTGCTACCAGTGCCACGTGCTAGTCAGAGTAGGAATCACAGGATAGCTCAGATGAATATGTGGCTTGAGGAGTGGTACAGAAGGGAGGAATTCAAATTCCTGGGACATTGGAACCGGTTCTGGGGGAGGTGGCACCAGTACAAACCGGACGGTCTGCACCTGGGCAGGACCGGAACCAATGTCCTAGGGGGAGTGTTTGCTAGTGCTGTTGTGGAGGAGTTAAACTAATATGGCAGGGGGATGGGAACCTATGCAGGGAGACAGAGGGAAGTAAAATGGGGGAAGAAGCAAAAGATAGAAAGAGGAAAAGTAAAAGTGGAGGGCAGAGAAACCCAAGGCAAAAAGCAAAAAGGGCCACATTACAGCAAAATTCTAAAGGGACAAAGTGTGTTAAAAAGACAAGCCTGAAGGCTCTCTGCCTCAATGCGAGAAGTATTCCTTAGAAGGTGGATGAATTAATTGTGCAGATAGCTTTTAACGGATTTGATGTAATTGGCATCACGGAGACATGGCTCCAGGGTGACCAAGGCTGAGAACTTAACATCCAGGGGTATTCAACATTCAGGAAGGATAGACAGAAAGGTAAAGGAGATGGGGTGGCGTTGCTGGTTAAAGAGAAAATTAATGCAATGGTAAGGAAGGACATTAGCTTGGATGATGTGGAATTGGTATGGGTGGAGCTACGGAATACCAAAGGGCAGAAAACGCTAGTGTACAGACCACTAAACAGTAGTAGAGGGGTTGGGGACAGCATCAAACAAGAAATTAGGGATGCGTGTGATAAATGTACAGCAGTTATCATGGGCGACTTTAATCTACATATTGATTGGGCTAACCAAACTGGTAGCAATGTGGTGGAGGAGGATTTCCTGAAGGTATTAGGGATGGTTTTCTATACCAATATGTCGAGGAACCAACTAGAGGGCTGGCCATCCTAGACTGGGTGATGTGTAATGAGAAAGGACTAATTAGCAATCTTGTTGTAAAAAGCCCCTTGAGGAATAGTGAACATAACATGGTAGAATTCTTTACTAAGATGGAGAGTGACACAGTTAATTCAGAAACTAGGGTCCTGAACTTAAGGAAAGGTAACTTCGATGGTTTGAGGTGTGAATTGGCTAGAATAGACTGGCAAATGATACTTGAAGGGTTGACGGTGGATAGGCAATGGCAAACATTTAAAGATCACATGGATGAACTTCAACAATTGTACATCCCTGTCTGAGTAAAAATAAAACGGGGAAGGTGGTTCAACCATGGCTAACAAGGGAAATTATGGATACTGTTAAATCCAAGGAAGAGGCATATAAATTGGCCAGAAATAGCAGCAAGCCTAAGGACTGGGAGAATTTTATAACTCAGCAGAGGAAGACAAAGGGTTTAATTAGGAGGGGGAAAATAGAGTATGAGAGGAAGTTTGCTGGGAACATAAAAACTGACTGCAAAAGCTTCTAAAGATGTGTGAAGAGAAAAAGATTAGTGAAGACAAATGTAGGTCACTTGCAGTCAGATTCAGGTGAATTTACAATGGGGAACAAAGAAATGGCAGACCAGTTGAACAAATACTTTGGTTCTGTATTCACGAAGGAAGACACAAATAACCTTCTGGAAATACTCGGGGACCGAGGGTCTAGTGAGAAGGAGTAAGTGAAGGAAATCCTTATCAGGCGGGAAATTGTGTTAGGGAAATTGATGGGATTGAAGGCCAATAAATCCCCAGGGCCTGATCGTCTGCATCCCAGAGTACTTAAGGAAGTGGCCCTGGAAATAGTGGATGCATTGGTGATCATTTTCCAACAGTCGATCGACTCTGGATCAGTTCCTATGGACTGGAGGGTAGCTAATGTAACACCACTTTTTAAAAAAGGAGGGAGAGAGAAAACAAGTAATTATAGACCGGTTAGCCTGACATCAGTAGTGGGGAAAATGTTGGAATCAATTATTAAAGGTGAAATAGCAGCACATTTGGAAAGCAGTGACAGGATCGGTCCAAGTCAGCATGAATTTATGAAAGGGAAATCATGCTTGAGAAATCTTCTAGAATTTTTTGAGGATGTAACTGGTAGAGTGGACAAGAGAGAACCAGTGGATGTGGTGCATTTGGACTTTCAAAAGGCTTTTGACAAGGTCCCACACAAGAGATTGGTGTGCAAAATTAAAGCACATGGTATTGGGGGTAATGTACTGACGTGGATAAAGAATTGGTTGGCAGACAGGAAGCAGAGAGTCGGGTTAAACAGATCCTTTTCAGAATGGCAGGCAGTGACTAGTGGGGTGTCGCAAGGCTCAGTGCTGGGACCCCAGCTATTTACGATACACATTAATGATTTAGATGAAGGAATTGAGTATAATATCTCCAAGTTTGCAGATGACACTAAACTGGGTGGCGGTGTGAGCTGTGAGGAGGACGCTAAGAGGCTGCAGGGTGACTTGGACAGGTTAGGTGAGTGGGCAAATGCATGGCAGATGCAGTATAATGTGACTAAATGTAAGGTTATCCACTTTGGTGGAAAAACACGAAGGCAGAATATTATCTGAATGGTGGCAGATTAGGAAAAGGGGAGGTGCAGCGAGACCTGGGTGTCATGTTACATCAGTCATTGAAAGTTGGTATGCAGGTATAGCAGGCGGTGAATGGTATGTTGGCCTTCATAGCTGGGGGTTTGAGTATAGGAGCAGGGAGGTCTTACTGCAGTTGTACAGAGCCTTAGCGAGGTCTCACCTGGAATATTGTGTTCATTTTTGGTCTCCTAATCTGAGGAAGGACGTTCTTGCTATTGAGGGAGTGCAGCGAAGGTTCACCAGACTGATGCCTGGGATGGCAGGATTGACATATGAGGAGAGACTGGATCGACTTGGCCTGTATTCACTGGAGTTTTGAAGGATGAGAGGGGATCTCATAGAAACATAAAATTCTGACGGGACTGGACAGGTTAGATGCAGGAAGAATGTTCCCAATGTTAGGAGAGTCCAGAACCAGGGGTCACAATCTAAGGATAAGGGGTAAGCCATTTAGGACTGAGATGAGGAGAAACTTCTTCACTCAGAGTTGTTAACCTGTGAAATTCACTACCGCAGAGAGTTGTTGATGCCAGTTCATTAGATATATTCAAGAGGGAGTTAGATGTGGCCCTTACGGCTAAAGGGATCAAGGGGTATGGAGAGAAAGCAGGAAAGTGGTACTGAGGTGAATGATCATCCATAATCTTATTGAATGGTGGCACAGGCTTGAAGGGCCGAATGGCCTACTGCTGCACCTATTTTCCATTTCTATGTGAGACACTCGCTCTTCTCAATCTTCTTCGCTGCAATGCTTCATCTCACCTAACAAAGCTCCCCCCTGGAGTGAAGTTAATCTACAGGGCAAGCGAGAAATCATTCAACCTCTGACGCCACCAGTCCAGACCCAAGGTTGTTCCAACATCTGTCATTGAATTACAATATGCAGATGACGCTTGCGTTTGTGCACACTGAGTCCGAACTTCAAACCATCGTTGACATCTTCACTGAAGCGTACGAGTCTGGGCCTCACATTAAACATCCGTAAGACAAAGGTTCTCCACCAACCTACCCCCGCCACACAGTACTGCTCTTCAATTATCAAGATCAATGACGAGATCTTGGACAATGTGGACCACTTCCCATACCTTGGAAGCCTATCATCAGCAATGACAGACATCGATGATGAAGTAGCAGTGATACCCATTTTCCTATATGCTCCAGAGACGCAAAATCCTGCAAATTCATTGGCAAGATAGGCGTACCAACATCAGAGTTCTGTCTCAGGCGAACATCCCCAGCATCGAGGCATTGGCCACCCTCCATCAGTTCCGGTGGATGGGCCACATTGCCAGATATTAGACTCCCAAAACAAGCACTCTACTCCGAGCTACGTCACGGCAGGAGAGTCCCAGGAGGGCGCAGAAAACACTTCAAGGACACCCTCAAAGCCTCCTTGAAAAAATATAACATCCCACCGACTCTTGGGAATCCCTGGCCCAAGACCACTCAAAGTGGAGAAACATCGAGAAGGCATCAAACACTTACGAGTCTCTTCGCCGGAAGCCAAGTACAAACAATGGAAGGAACGTATGACAAATCAAGCACCCCACCCACCTGATCCTCCAACCAGCGTCTGCCCCACCTGTGACAGAGACTGTAGATCCCGCATTGATCTCATCAGTCACCTTAGAACTCATTTTAGTGTGGAAACAGGTCATCCTCAACTCCGGGGGACTGCCTAAGAAGAGAAGACACTAGGCATGAGTGGCCTACAGCCAGGGAATGAGGAAAGGGTAGCATGGGTCGCACAGGAGTCTGCTGCACAGGACTCGGCTGAGGACTTCGATCTTCGATGGGGCGGCCTACAGAAGAAGGTTGGTGGGTATGCAGAATGAAATGCTTGCTGCATTGGCAGGCCTGCCAGAAAGCTCGAGTGCAATGTCAAGGAGCATGGAAGAGTCTGGCAGCAACCTTGTACAGGGCTTTGCACAGAGCTTGGAGCCCATCTTTCCAGCATGGAAGTGATGGTCAACTCCATTAGCGCACTTGTGGCTCCAACCATGATGCAGCGTCTGATAATCAATGTCTCAGCTTCCATTGCAGCACAAGCAGAAGCCACCCAACATCTGGTGCTGCAGTGGAAGCTCAAGACTGCTCTCATGCCCATTTTTCAACCTGCCCAATAAATGTAATATATTCAGTCTGAATTAAGCCAGTAAACTCTAGAAATTGGTTTGCAAATTTGCAGCGACTGCCACATCAAAACTGATACGCAAGAGGACCAAGCAGAAGTACTTCTTGAAAAAAATGTGGATCATAAGTGTAGGGAATGGAACTGAATTAGCACAGGAAAACTTAGAGGCATGGAAGTAATACCAACACATGACTTTCAAATTTCACAGAATGTGGCAAAGCAATTAAACAGCTGATGTATTCTATAATTCTAAACATATCTTAACATCCAAGTACACCATGGCTATACTGAGACTTTACAATGCACTCGACAGTCCACGCTGATCTGCAGTGTTAAGTAAAAGCACCCACATCCTAATGACAGCTTAAAAGCAATTTGAAGCTGGTGTAACACAGGCTGATTTGAATCCCTTTGCCGTTTTTCATTACTTATATGGAGACTGTGAGACACGAGGCAAAAGTGAAATGCAAATGCTATCTGATCATCACTTGCTCAATAAAATTTAGGCTGAATATTAAATGATATATTTACCAAAACTGCTCTCCTTCCTACCCCACTGAGGGCTCACCTGCGGTCTCTCTCCATTCGGTTGTGTCTCTCTCTTCGCTGGCAGTTCAGTTCCTGTTGGTTGCCATGTGTCGGGCCAGGGGGTGTTGGATGTGTTGGTTGCCACTGCCCACCTTGGGCAACATTTGCATTTTGATTCTCGGTCATGTTGGTGAGGTCACTAAGAACTTTGTGTTCTGTTTCTACGTTCGCTTGCCGTGAACGACTGCGACAGCGTTTGTTTGCTACTTGCTTGCGTAGAGTTTCATCTGTGCAGAAAAAACGAAGAAGCATTTTCCTTTTTTCATACATACACACTGTTCCTCTTCAAATACCAATCACCAGTAAACTGGCAATGATTTAAATATAATGGAAATTACACTTTTCTGATGTTTAATCCCATGAAATTAAAGTAAAACTGTTGTGTACCTATACCCAGGGAGAAAACGTTGCAGGGTTTCCCCATTATTCTCAGTTTATAAGGTGGCTCAAATTGAAAAATGTGGGCACTGACGACAGAACCGCCACTTGTTCATTTTTGGTGAAAGCAATGTCCCCCGTCCACATACAAATACATTCTTTAGCCTAGATTTTCTGAGCAGGATTGCCTGCTTTGTCAATGCAAATTCTGATTGGAAAAGCAGATGGAATTCCACAACTTCCTGGGGATGGTATTAGATACAAGAAAATGTCATGGATTTGGCACAGTAATATTCAGCCATTCCTTAGCTATTAACTGACCCGTTGCACAACTATTTTAAAACAAAAATTGTCACCAGCATCATTACTGGCACCAATGGGATGAAGCATGGCAGGGTGATAATTAGCCAGTGCATTCGGACTGGTTTCATCCATCAAGTTACCACCACCCATATCTGCAGGTCTCATCATACCTACTTGGCAATGCCTTCACAGAATGCAGGTCATTGGAAAGCCGGATTTGAAGTTCTCCCATTGCTGCACGGACACATGTAGCATTGAGCTGGTACATCCAGTGACAGCCATGGTCAAATGTGGCCTACAACTTGACATGTCATCAGATTATTCAATCTTGGAGGATATCAGCCAAAGCAGATCAGATCATCATCCAATGCCAAGACACGCATACCTTCCATCAACAGGAATCTGATTCTTCCTCTCGCCACCCCTAGAGCCAAATGTAGAGCTGCTCGAGCTGAGATGAGCTAACTCAGTATATAGGGCCCAAGTTTCCACACGATAAAAAACGGGCACCCCTCTGAGCTGGGCGCCCGTTTTTCGCACCTAAAACGGCGCCGGAAAAAAGCGCGCGATTCTGGAGAGCCCTGCAGCTCTTGTCTGTTTGGCGCGGCGCCCAGGGGGGCGGAGCCTACACTCGCGCCGATTTTGTAAGTGGGAGGGGGCGGGTACCATTTAAATTAGTTTTTTCCTGCCGGCAACGCTGCGCGTGCACGTTTGAGCGTTCGCGCACGCGCAGTGTGAAGGAAACATTGGCACTCGGCCATTTTTGTAATTCTTTGTAGCTGTTTAATTTTTGAACATTTTTTAATAAAAGCACATTGCCATCAGCACATCAGCACTGAGAAGGCTGCAGGAAGCCTCAAAGTTGAGGCAGCCGTTTTCCCTCCCCTCCCGCCCGCCATCGGGAACAAACGGCTGCCTCCTCCCCCCCCCCCCCCGCGGGAACGAACGGCTTTCTCCTCTCCTCCCCCCCCCCCCCCCCGCAGGAACGAACGGCTTTCTCCCCCCCCCCCCCCCCACCGCGGGAACGAACGGCTTTCTCCTCTCCTCCCCCCCCCCCCCGCAGGAACGAACGGCTTTCTCCCCCCCCCCCCCCCCCACCGCGGGAACGAACGGCTTTCTCCTCTCCTCCCCCCCCCCCCCCGCAGGAACGAACGGCTTTCTCCCCCCCCCCCCCTGCAGGAACGAACGGCTTTCTCCCCCCCCCCCCCCACCGCGGGAACGAACGGCTTCTCCCCCCCCCCCCCGCAGGAACGAACGGCTTTCTCCCCCCCCCCCCCCCGCAGGAACGAACGGCTTTCTCCCCCCCCCCCCCCCCCCCCCCCGCAGGAACGAACGGCTTTCTCCCCCCCCCCCCCCCCCCCGCAGGAACGAACGGCTTTCTCCCCCCCCCCCCCCCCGCAGGAACGAACGGCTTTCTCCCCCCCCCCCCCCCCCCCCCGCAGGAACGAACGGCTTTCTCCCCCCCCCCCCCCCCCGCAGGAACGAACGGCTTTCTCCCCCCCCCCCCCCCCCCGCAGGAACAGAACGGCTTTCTCCCCCCCCCCCCCGCAGGAACGAACGGCTTTCTCCCCCCCCCCCCCCCCCCCCGCAGGAACGAACGGCTTTCTCCCCCCCCCCCCCCCCCCCCGCAGGAACGAACGGCTTTCTCCCCCCCCCCCCCCCCCGCAGGAACGAACGGCTTTCTCCCCCCCCCCCCCCGCAGGAACGAACGGCTTTCTCCCCCCCCCCCCCCCGCAGGAACGAACGGCCTTTCTCCCCCCCCCCCGCAGGAACGAACGGCTTTCTCCCCCCCCCCCCCCCGCAGGAACGAACGGCTTTCTCCCCCCCCCCCCCCCCCCCCCCGCAGGAACGAACGGCTTTCCTCCCCCCCCCCCCCCGCAGGAACGAACGGCTTTCTCCCCCCCCCCCCCCCCCCCGCAGGAACGAACGGCTTTCTCCCCCCCCCCCCCCCCCCCGCAGGAACGAACGGCTTTCTCCCCCCCCCCCCGCAGGAACGAACGGCTCTCCCCCCCCCCCCGCAGGACGAACGGCTTTCTCCCCCCCCCCCCCCCCCCGCAGGAACGAACGGCTTTCTCCCCCCCCCCCCCGCAGGAACGAACGGCTTTCTCCCCCCCCCCCCCCCCCCCCGCAGGAACGAACGGCTTTCTCCCCCCCCCCCCCCCCCCGCAGGAACGAACGGCTTTCTCCCCCCCCCCCCGCAGGAACGAACGGCTTTCTCCCCCCCCCCCCCCGCAGGAAACGAACGGCTTTCTCCCCCCCCCCCCCCCCCGCAGGAACGAACGGCTTTCTCCTCCCCCCCCCCCCCCCCCCCCCCGCAGGAACGAACGGCTTTCTCCCCCCCCCCCCCCCCCCCCCCCCGCAGGAACGAACGGCTTTCTCCCCCCCCCCCCCCCCCCCCCCGCAGGAACGAACGGCTTTCTCCCCCCCCCCCCCGCAGGAACGAACGGCTTTCTCCCCCCCCCCCCCCCCCCCCGCAGGAACGAACGGCTTTCTCCCCCCCCCCCCCCCCCCCCGCAGGAACGAACGGCTTTCTCCCCCCCCCCCCCCCCCCCCGCAGGAACGAACGGCTTTTCCCCCCCCCCCCCCCCCCCCCCCCGCAGGAACGAACGGCTTTCTCCCCCCCCCCCCCCCCCCCCCCGCAGGAACGAACGGCTTTCTCCCCCCCCCCCCCGCAGGAACGAACGGCTTTCTCTCCCCCCCCCCCCCCCCCCCCCCGCAGGAACGAACGGCTTTCTCCCCCCCCCCCCCCCCCCCCCCCCGCAGGAACGAACGGCTTTCTCCCCCCCCCCCCCCCCCCCCCCCCGCAGAACGAACGGCTTTCTCCCCCCCCCCCCGCAGGAACGAACGGCTTTCTCCCCCCCCCCCCCCCCGCGGGAACGAACGGCTTTCTCTCCCCCCCCCCCCCCCCCCGCAGGAACGAACGGCTTTCTCCCCCCCCCCCCGCGGGAACGAACGGCTTTCTCCCCCCCCCCCCCGCGGGAACGAACGGCTTTCTCCCCCCCCCCCCCCCCCCCCCCCCGCAGGAACGAACGGCTTTCTCCCCCCCCCCCCCGCAGGAACGAACGGCTTTCTCCCCCCCCCCCCCCCCCCCCACCGCAGGAACGAACGGGCTTTTCTCCCCCCCCCCCCCCCCCCCCCACCGCGGGAACGAACGGCTTTCTCCTCTCCTCCCCCCCCCCCCCCCCGCGGGAACGAACGGCTTTCTCCCCCCCCCCCCCCGCAGGAACGAACAGCTTTCTCCTCCCCCCCCCCCCCCCCCGCAGGAACGAACGGCTTTCTCCCCCCCCCCCCCCCCCCCCCCCCCGCGGGAACGAACGGCTTTCTCCTCCCCCCCCCCCGCGGGAACGAACAGCTTTCTCCCCCCCCCACCCCCCGCGGGAACGAACGGCTTTCTCCTCCTCCCCCCCCCCCCCCCCGCGGGAACGAACGGCTTTCTCCCCCCCCCCCCCCGCAGGAACGAACAGCTTTCTCCTCCCCCCCCCCCCCCCCCCCCCGCAGGAACGAACGGCTTTCTCCCCCCCCCCCCCCCCCCCCCCCGCGGGAACGAACAGCTTTCTCCTCCCCCCCGCAGGAACGAACGGCTTTCTCCTCCCACCCCCCCCCCCCCACCCCCCACCCCCCACCCCACCTCGCGCGGGAACGAACAGCTTTCTCCTCCCCCCCCCGCAGGAACGAACGGCTTTCTCCTCCCACCCCCCCCCCCCCCACCCCCCACCCCCCACCTCCCACCTCGCGCGGGAACGAACGCCTGCAGCATTCTCCCTGGCTGAAGCACTTTCACACAGGTAGGAAGATGGTTTATTTAATCTTTTCTTTGCTTATAAATGTTTCAGGTTGGATGTATAATATTTGTATAAGTATAAATAAGGATTTATTATAGAATTTAATGACTTCCCTTCCCCCCCCCTCCCCTCCCCCCCCCCCCCATCTCGTTCTGGACGCCTAATTTGTAACCTGCGCCTGATTTTTTAACGTGTAGACAAGGTTTTTCAGTTCTACAAAAATCTTCACTTGCTCCATTCTAAGTTAGTTTGGAGTACATTTTCACTGTGGAAACTTTGAAATCAGGTGTCAGTGGCCGGACACGCCCCCTTTTGAAGAAAAAATTCTGTTCCAAAGTGGAACTGTTCTACCTGACTAGAACTGCAGAAAAAAAAGTGGAAAATTGCGATTTCTAAGATAGTCCGTTCTCCACCAGTTGCTCCTAAAAATCAGGCGCAAATCATGTGGAAACTTGGGTCCATAGAGTGGGGATTCTTTTTCCATATGACCCAGCTTCATAGAGCAGTACAATTACCAGCTGAGCCAGCAGGGAACTTTGCAGAAAAGTTGTTTTTCCTCAACATTTACCACCAATAAAATGAAAATGTTGCCAGTCAAATTAGGAAATTTCTCGTGGATATCATTCACGCCTGCCACCTGGAAGGTTATTTTGGAAATCTCAATTTAATGATATCTATATCTGCTAAATGTCAGTAAAATAGTATCTTTACCTTCTACTTTAATCCAGACTTGTTCAGGTATAGGTTTGTTTCTGTTGCAGTTACTCAGTGCCTGTCTGGCTGATTGGAGTTCCTGCTGGAAACATAAAGAGAATGCTCTTGGCAGGGCAAGCTCCTGAGGGCTGGCAGACTCTGGCACATGTGCCTGATTTCCTGTACCCTATTAAAGACAATTTAAGTAACCAGTTAAGTGCCTACACATTAAACCAATAGGAAGTAATGCATTACCAACTAATACAGTGCTTGAGCACTACTAGAGATTATTGTGCACCATAACACATAGTTCGAGAGTATATGAAGATTATAACACTAGTGTTTATAAGCCTTTTAATTTTTAAATGTCTGAATTTTAAGATTACATACAACATTACAAAATAAACATTGATAGCAACTACTTTATAACATATTGGTAACTGTCTAACATTCCCCATGGTCAATTGATGGATATGATTTTTTTTTAACAAAATGGTGATAAAGTTTGGAGAATTCAGATACATGCTGCGCATAGTCACCAAGAGGCATGGTGATAGTTAACATGGTCAAATTGAAAGGGAACTGTTGACATAGCAATTTACAATAGTAAATGTTGACACAAAAGCATGTCCAAAATCAAGACGTGGAAATCTGATCAGAAAGTACCTGAAAGAGAAAGACAGGCTAATATTTCAGGTGAAACTCTCCATCGGGATAGCTCATTGTTGTGATTTATACTTTTCAACCTATTACTGATAGTTATTCTGGTGCAAGGTTATTCTTTCATCACCTGACATAAAGAGCAATACATCATTTATAAGAAAAATAAATGCAATGGCTTAATACTCATGTTAATCATCTGTGTTATTTTCACTTAAATCAAACTGATTAATGCAATGGGGGAGCGGGAGTCAATGTTCAAACCAGATTACATCGAGCCATGTTTATTCAGTGGCTTTTGTGTTAAATGTTTCTGTTCTCATCATTCTCTCCCATTGAGTTGTTTTGCTTCCTATGCAAGTTAAATAACATAGGTGCACAGGCAACCTTGGTTTTCAGAACTGAGTCATGTTTCAAGATGTTTACCTATTTGGCCTGGAAAGGATTTTAGGATTTGATTCGAATCTTTAACTAGAGTACCAGATGAAGTAAGTATCAGAATTGTGTAGTTTCATAACAACAGATCAGTTTGAGGCAATTATTAGTATATTTCAGAGAGGTTTGCACCTGTAAGTTTGGATTGGTGCTAGCAGGGGTCTTCACTAAATAGATAATGAAGCAGTTGCCGTAGCTCTCGCACACAGGGAGGAGGAGGGTGGAGGTTTAATGATTCAAAGTGGTAGCCTTGATTGACAGCTCACTGAGCCAATTCCCCGAGAGTGGAGGGAGAGCTTTTGTCTTCTTCGCTCTGAGGATAAAGGCAGTCTGGGGAATTCTTAACCAGTCAATGATACATGGAGCTCTTGTTTTTTTTTTAAGGGTAGTGTCAGTCAGTTCCCAAGATTTCTGACTTGTAAAATGAGTTACGCTTGCTTCAAAGGGCTACGTTTGCGTAACTGATTTCTTATGTTATGAGGAGCAGCAAGAAATTGATTGACTTTCACTGAAAACTGTATTCGGTTTTTAATATATGAATCAACAATTCAATGGTTCACAATTGACTTTCTCTCACTAAAGTGCTTTTCAGTCCCTGTTCCAAAAGATACATGAAACATCACAGTACACACAACAAGGAGTCTTACAGTTATGGCCCCTAAGTCTTGCTATTATCAATTAGATATTAAGTAGTAAAAGATTACCCCAGATCGTATGGGATGCAAGGTCTGCTTACGGAAGTGACCGGAAATGTGAACTCAAAAAAAAAAATAGATGCTATCCCAAGGAAGGAGAAGTGATCAAAAGCTTAGTCAAAGTAGTGGGTTTTAAAGAGGGTCTTAAAGCAGAATAAAGGGTAGAGAGAGGCAGAGGTTTGAGAGAGTGAATTCCAGAATGTGGGGCTGAGGTGGCTAAACGCACAACCACCAATGGTGGAGAAGGAAAAGTGGGATGGGGGAAATGTACAATAGGCCAGTCAGAGGAATTGAGAGTTCGGGGTGAGAGTTAGGGCTGGAGAGGTTTCAGAGATAAGGAGGGGCAAGAAGTAATTTAAAATGGGGATGACAAATTAAAAATTTGAAGTGTCAGGAATGAATGTAGGCGAGCAAAGGGGTGATGAGCGGGACTTGGTGTAGGATATGGGAAGCAGTGTTTTGGATGAGCTGAAATTTGCAGAGGATGGAAGGCCAGCCAGGAGAGCAGTCGCAGCTGGAGGTGACTAAAGCATGGATGAGGGTTTCGGTGACAGATGGGGTGAGGTAGGGCCAGAGGCAGGCAATGTTACAGAGATAGAAGTAGACAATCTATGTGATGGAAAGGATTAGGTCGGAAGCTCAGCTCTGGGTTGAGCAGGATGTGAGGTTTCAAACAGTCTGGTTCAGCCTGAGACAGTGGTCGGGAGTGGTTGGCTTACTGGTCTGACCAGTACCACTATATCCAAGAATTTATCTAATTCAAGACTCCAAACATATAACAAGATGATTACTAATATTTTTCAGAACTATGTCATTGTTAATATGTTTAGTTTGTTTTAAATATTTTTTTTAGCTAACCTGAGCAAGAAAGCAAAATGGCAGCCTAAAGCAGTTTCAAAAGAAATGCTACAATAATTTGTAGCAGTTGGCCTTTCCTAATTGATAGCTCTGAAACAAAATTTAAGCCATTTGATTAGTTTGATGTACATGGGCTGCTGATTCATGATTGGTAATGGTAGGCGTTCCTATTGGTCAGATATTTGATGAGATCGGTACAGCTAACTACACCGAGTGGTTATTTAAACCCATCAGCAAAGTGCGGTGACTTTCCGTGCTATGCTATCTACTCCCCTGAATTCAAAATAGTTTACTTAATTCAGTTTTTTAGCACTACAAATTCACTCTTTGCTGTGATATTTACATTACGTATTGCAAATGATTAGATAGTTCAATCTTTTGGAGGCCAAAAATTTACATTGAATTATCAGAAGTAGATCGTTGGGTCCTGAAGTTCCGCAGAGGTTCCTCCTACAGTAACCCTGGGGAGCTCAGGTTATTTCCAGGTCCCCACTGTTTTGCTGGGAGTTCTGCCACAGATCAGGCAGGAGACGAGGAGAACACCTGCCAAATTTCAGGGCTCATATGTGTGACTCTGCATGTCATACACAAAAATCATGATCAGGGTACTAATAGTAGGGGATTTTAACTATCCAAATATTGATTGGGACAAATTTAGTGTGAAGGGTATAGAGGGTGCGGAATTCTTAAAATACATTCAAGAGAACTTTTTTAGTCAGTATGCAGCAAGCCCAACACGAGAGGGGTCGGTCTTGGATTTAGTTTTGGGGAGTGAAGTTGGGCAGGTTGAAGGGGTATTAGTGGGAGAGCATTTGGGTGCCAGTGACCATAATTCAGTCAGATTCAAGTTGGTTGTGGAGAAGGACAAGGATAGGCCTGGAATAAAAGTCCCGAATTGGGGAAAAGCTAATTTTGCTAAGTTAAGGAGTGATTTGGCCACAGTGGACTGGAAACAGCTACATGTGGGTAAATCAGTGTCGGAACAGTGGGAGGCATTCAAGGAGGAGATCTAGAAGGCTCAGGCCAAACATGTGCCCTTAAAGAAAAAGGCTGGGAAAAATAATTCTAGAGCCCCCTGGATGTCTAGGGACTTACAGGGGAGGATTAAGGAAAAAAAAGGGATGCTTATGTCATATACCAACGGCTAAATACTATAGAATCTTTAGAGGAATATAGAAAATTAAGAGGCAAAATTAAAAAGGATATTAGGAATGCTAAGAGAGAGCACGAGAAATTCTTGGCCAGTAAAATTAAGGAAAACCCTAAGATGTTCTATAAATATATTAAGAGTAAGAGGGTAACTAAAGAAAGGGTAGGGCCTATTAATGACCACGAGGGTAATCTTTGTGTGGAGGCAGAAGATGTTGGTAAGGTTCTTAATGAATACTTTGCATCTATTTTCATAAAGGAAAGGGGCAATGCAGATACTGCTATCAAGGGGGTGTGTGATATTCTGGATAAAATAAATATAATGAGAGGAGAAATATTAAGGGGTTTAGCAGCGTTGAAAGTAGATAAGTCCCCAGGCCCGGATGAAATACACGCCAGGCTGTTGAGCGAAGTAAAAGAGAAAATAGCAGAGGCCTTGGCCATCATTTTCCAGTCCTCTTTGGGTCTGGGCATGGTGCTGGAGTATTAGAGGACTGCTAATGTAGTACCCTTGTTTAAGAAGGGAGAAAGGGATAGGCTGAGTAATTACAGACCTGTCAGCCTAACTTCAGTGGTAGGAAAATTATTGGAAAAAATCCCAAAAGTTAGGATAAATCTACATTTGGAAAGGCAAGGATTAATTAGGGACAGTCAGCACAGATTTGTTAAGGGAAGATAGTGTTTGACTAAATTGATTTAATTTTTTGAGGAGGTAACCAAGGGGGTTGAGGGTAGTGCGTACGATATAGTATATATAGACTTTAGCAGGTCTTTTGATAAGGTCCCACATGGTAGACTGATGGAGGTTAAAGCCCATGGGATTCAGGGCAAAGTGGCAAGTTGGATCCAAAATTGGCTTGGAGGTAGGAAGCAAAGGGTAATGATTGATGGATGTTTTTGTGACTGGAAGGATGTTTCCAGTGGGGTTACATAAGAAATAGGAGCAGGAATAGGCCATATGGCCCTCGAGCCTGCTCCGCCATTCAATAAGATCATGGCTGATCTGATCATGGACTCAGCTCCACTTCCCCATAACCCCTTAATGTTCAAGAAACTGTCTATTTCTGTCTTAAATTTATTCAATGTCCCGGCTTCCACAGCTCTCTGAGGCAGCGAATTCCACAGATTCACAACCCTCAGAAGAAATTTCTCCTCATCTCAGTTCTAAATGGGCGGCCCCTTATTCTAAGATTATGCCCCCTAGTTCTAGTCTCCCGCATCAGTGGAAACATCCTCTCTGCATCCACCTTGTCAAGCCCCCTCATAATCTTATACATTTCGATAAGATCACCTCTCATTCTTCTGAATTCCAATGAGTAGAGGCCCAACCTATTCAACCTTTCCTCACAAGTCAACCCCCTCATCCCCAGAATCAACCGAGTGAACCTTCTCTGAACTGCCTCGAAAGCAAGCATATAATTTCTTAAATATGGAAACCAAAACTGCACGCAGTGTTCCAGGCGTGGCCTCACCAATACCCTCTACAGCTGCAGCAAGATTTCCCTGCTTTTATACTCCATCCCCTTTGCAATAAAGGCCAAGATTCCAATGGCCTTCCTGATCACTTGCTATACCTGCATACTATCCTTCTCTGTTTCATGCACAAGTACCCCCAGGTCCCTCTGTACTGCAGCACTCTGCAATCTTTCTCCATTTAAATAATAACTTGCTCTTTGATTTTTGTTCTGCCAAAGTGCATGACGTCACACTTTCCAACATTATACTCCATCTATCAAATTTTTGTCTACTCACTTAGCCTGTCTATGTCCTTTTGCAGCTTTTTAATGTCCTCCTCACACATTGCTTTTCCTCCCATCTTTGTATCGTGAGCAAACTTGGTTACGTTACACTATGTCCCTTCTTCCAAGTCGTTAATATAGATTGTAAAGAGTTGGGGCCCTGCGCACCCCACTCATTACTGATTGCCAACCAGAGAATGAACCATTTATCCCAACTCTCGGTTTTCTGTTTGTTAGCCAATCTTCTATCCATGCTAATATATTACCCCCAACCCCGTGAACTTTTATCTTGTGCAGTAACCTTTTGTGTGGCACCTTGTCCAATGCCTTCTGGAAGTCCAAATACACCACATCCACTGGTTCCCCTTTATCCACCCTGTTCGTTACATCCTCAAAGAATTCCAGCAAATTTGTCAAACATGACTTCCCCTTCATAAATCCATGCTGACTCTGCCTGACTGAATTTTGCTTTTCCAAATGTCCTGTTACTGCTTTTTAATAATGGACTCCAACATTTTCCCAACCACAGATGTTAGGCTAATTGGTCTATCGTTTCCTGATTTTTGTCTGCCTCCTTTTTTGAATAGGGGCATTAAATTTGCAGTTTTCCAATCTGCTGGGACCTCCCCAGAATCCAGAGAATTTTGGTAAATTACAACCAATGCATCCACAATCCCAGCCGCGACTTCTCTTAAGACCCGAGGATGCAAGCCATCAGGTCCAGAGGATTTATCTGCCTTTAGTCCCATTATCTTACTGAGTACTATCTCCTTAGTGATTGTGATTGTGTTAAGTTCCTCTTCCCCCCATAGCCCCTTGACTATTCACTGTTGGGATATTGTTAGTGTCCTCTACCGTAAAGACTGACACAAAATATTTGTTCAGAGTTTCTGTCATCTCCATGTTCCCCATTACTAATTCCCCGGTCTTGTCCTCTTAAGGGACCAACATTTACTTTAGCCACTCTTTTCCTTTTTATATACCTATAGAAACTCTTGCTATCTATTTTTACATTTCGTGCTAGTTTACTTTCATAGCCTATCTTCATTTTCTTAATCATTTTTTTAGTCATTCTGTGCTGGCTTTTAAAAGCTTCCCAATCTTCTGTCCACCCACTATTTTGGGCCACTTTGTATGCCCTTGTTTTTAATTGGATACCTTACACGGCTGCTGTGTTCTCTCCCACACAACCTGTCTCCAGCGACAGGCTGGGGCAGATTTTCCCACAACCGATGAGCCAGTGTGTAATTGCTCTGCGGAAAGAGGGGAGTGTGTGTGAGTTGTCTGCCAGTTAAAAGACCTGCATGCTATAAGTGTGCGAGCAATCCTCCAACACCTACAGCTGGAATACTGAAGTCGTGGACTGTTCTTGTATTTCTATTGGTCGGTGACGTGTTTGTTCTGTTACCCTCCGAAGTTGCCTAAATCCATCTCTTGTGCTGCAAAAATCTGTCCGTTGTGCCCCGCAGGGGACGAAATCCGCACTGTGACTCCAGGAGGAGCTCCTCGGCCACGGGAAGAAGTCGGTTGAGGAGGACTCTAACGACGACTTTCCCAGTGGCTGATAGCAGGGACTATAGCCCCTTGACTATCCACTGTTGGAATATTATTAAGTGTCCTCTACCATAAAAACTGATACAAAATACTTGTTTACAGTTTCTGCCATCTCCATGTTCCCCATTACTAATTCCCTGGTCTTGTCCTCTAAGGGACCAACATTTACTTTAGGTATATAAAAAGAAAAAGAATGGATATAGAAACTCTTGCTATCTGTTTTTATATTTTGTACTAGTTTACTTTCATAGTCTATCTTCCCTTTCGAAATCATTTCTTTAGTCATTTTTTGCTGGCTTTTAAAAGCTTCCCAATCTTCTGTCCTCCCACTAGTTTTGGCCACATTGTATGCCCTTGTTTTTAAAATCGGATATCATCCTTTATTTCTTTAGTTAGCCACAGATGGTTTTCTTTTCTCTTGCATCCTTTCCTCCTTACTGAAATATATTTTTCTTGAGAGTTGTGAAATATCTCTAAACGTACACCACTGTTGATCAACCGTCCTACACTTAGTCATGTATTCAACTATCATTGTAACCCATGTATAAGCTGACCTAAGTTGTACACCTTGAGAACACTGACCACTAGGTGGTGAATGTGTGGGAGACACTCCTAACCTGGACTTTCAGGTATAAAAGGGGAAGTTCCACCCACCTTCATCACTTGAGGTGTTGGTAATAAAGGTAACTTGTCACAGAGTGACCTCTCAAGTATGGGCCTCGTGTGCATTTATACTGTATAGTAAGGACATATCATTGGCGACGAGAAACTGCGATTTAAACCACGCAAGCATGGCCACTAGCAGCACAGAAGAGAGGTACTGTGTTGGTGATGATTGGGACGACTTTATTGAGACACTACAGCAAAGTTTTGTTACTAAGGAACGGTTGGGACAGGATTCGGCCTACAAACACAGGGCTCATCTCCTGACGGTTTGTGGATCCAGAACTTACTCCCTGATGAAGGACCTCCTAGCGCCAGAGAAGCCGGCGGACAAGACGTTCGAAGAGCTCAGTAAGTTGATCGGGGAACACCTTAAACCGGCGAGCAGCATGCACATGGCGAGACACCGGTTTTACACGCACCGGCGGCGAGAAGGGCAAAGCGTTCCAGACTTCGTGGCAGATCTCCGGCGACTGGCGAGCCTATGTAAGTTCCCAGATGCATGCAGAGCGGAGATGCTGCAAGACGTTTTTTATTGAGGGCATCGGGCACGCTGGGGTTTTCAGGAAACTGATTGAGACCAAAGACTTGACCTTGGAAGCGGCAGCTCTGAGAGCCCAGACATTTACCTCAGCGGAGGAAGAGACCAGAATGATGTGACAAAAATCTTGGCTCAAATGCGGTAAACGACTCGGGAGTCAACATTGTTAACTCGGCACACAGTTCTCTAGGCAGACAAGGGCAATCGGACATGCCCCAGCATGTAGTCGAACCCAAAGGGGGAATTCGACAGAGACAATGGCTAGCTGAACAGCGATTCATGCCATCGCAATGGACAATGCGGCCAGTAATGGGGCCATCAACACCTGTTTAATGGTGCGCTTAAGGACAGTCGCAGACAGTCAGAGACAATCGACTGGTAATGCACCTTTTGTTTCCAACAATGGGGCCTCCAGCTCATACTGGTGTGGAAGCAAACACCCAGCCAGAGCTTGCAGGTATCAGCAATATACCTGCAGAAACTGCAACGTCAACGGTTACTTGGGGCGTATGTGCAGGAAGCCTGCAGCCAGGTTGATGTACGAGGAGATCGGGCCCGATGTAAGCCCTACGAGGCCAAATGAATACTGGGGGAAATCGCTGGAAGCTGAAGTTCAGCGAGTTCATGTGGTGCACATATACAGTTCATATACCAGGACGCCACCGATAATAATGAAAGTGCTCCTCAATGGCATCCCAGTATTAATGGAGCTAGACACAGGGGGCCAGCCAGTCCCTGATGAGTATCAAACAATTTGAAAGGTTGTGGAGTGTCCAAGGCCAGGAGGCCAAAATTATTGCCGATTGAAACACAGCTACGGACATATACAAAGGAGATCATTCCGGTGCTAGGCAGCGCCACGGTAGTCGTGACCCACAAAGATTCGGAGAACAGGTTGCCACTCTGGATTGTCCCGGAGGACGGTCCCGCACTACTGGGGAGGAGTTGGCTTGCTGTCATTAACTGGAAATGGGACGATGTCAATGCAATTTCTTCTGTGGAGCGAGTATCATGCTCACAGGTCCTGGACAAATTTGACTCATTATTTCAACCCAGCATCGGCACTTTCACGGGGGCCAAGGTAGTGATTCACATAAACCCGGACGCCAGGCCAGTACACCACAAGGCCAGAGCTGTGCCGTACGTGATGCGGGAAAAGATAGAATGCGAATTGGACCGCCTGCTGAGGGAAGGCATCATCTCGCCAGTTGAATTCAGTGACTGGGCGAGCCCGATCGTGCCGGTGCCCAAGGCGGATGGGTCGGTCAGGATATGTGGCGATTACAAGGCCACCATCAATCGGGTGTCACTCCAAGACAAGTACCTGCTACCGAGAGTGGAGGACCTCTTTGCGACGCTATCCGGTGACAAACTTCTTTCAAAATTGGACCTGACCTCAGCTTACATGACCCAGGACATGACAAGTGAGTCGAAGAAACTGACCACCATCACGATACACAAGGGGTTGTTTGAATATAACAGATGTCCGTTCGGCCGCCGCGATTTTTCAGCGAAATATGGAAAGCCTCAAGTCGATTCCAAGAATGGTGGTTTTTCAAGACAACATCCTCATCACGGGTCGCGATACTGAAGAACACCTTCACAACCTGGAGGAGGTGCTACGCAGACTGGACCGGGTAGGGCTGCAACTGAAAAAGGCGAAGTGCGTCTTCTTAGCTCCAGAGATAGAATTCCTGGGGAGGAGGGTAGCAGCAGACGGGATCAGACCTACTGCGTCCAAAACGGAACCGATCCACCCAGACCCCGTAACACGATGGGGCTCCTGAACTATTTTGGTAACTTTCTTCCCAAATTGAGCACGCTGTTAGAGCCGCGACACGTGCTCCTACGAAAAGGTCGCGATTGGGTCTGAGGGGAACAGCCAGGGAAGAGCTTTTGATAGAGCAGGCAATTTGTTATGCTCAAACAAACTGTTAACATTATATGACCCGTGTAAGAAACTTGTTCTAATGTGCGATGCGTCGTCCTATGGGGTCGGGTGTGTGTTGCAGCATGTGAATGCCAATGGTCAGTTACAGCGGGTAGCTTATGCCTCCAGAAGTCTGTCCCAGGCAGAAAGGGGCTACGGGATGGTAGAAAAGGAAGAGCTAGCATGTGTATATGCAGTAAAAAAAAAATGCACCAGTAGCTGTTTGGCAGGAAATTTGAGCTGGAGACAGATCACAAACCCCTAACGTCCCTTTTGGCTGACAAGGCCATAAATGCGAATGCATCGGCCCACATAGAGGTGGGCACTTACGTTAGCCGCCTATGACTACACAATTCGGCACAGACCGGGCACTGAAAACTGCGCCGGTGCACTCAGCAGGCTCCCATTAACCACCACTGAGGGGGCAACTGAGCATGATGCTGAGATGGTCATGGTAGTTGAAGCTTTCGAAAGCGAAGGCTCACCTGTGACAGCCCGTCAGATTAAAGGCTGGACAAATAAAATCCCGCTACTGTCTTTAGTTAAGAAATGTGTCCTGAATGGGGACTGGGCAGCCACGTACGGAGCATGCCCTGAGGAATTTAAACCGTTTCATAGGCGCAAGGATGAACTCTCGATTCAGGCCGATTGCCTACTGTGGGGAAACCGAGTAGTCATGCCCCAAGTGGGCAGAGAGGTGTTTATCAGAGAACTTCAGAATGAGCACAAGTGCATTGTCATGATGAAGGCAATTGCCAGGTCACACGTTTGGTGGCCAGGGATAGATGCAGACCTGGAACTTTGTGTTCGCAAGTGCAACACGTGTGCTCAGCTGGGTAACGCACCCAGGGAAGCCCCACTTAGCCCCTGGTCCTGGCCCGCCAAGCCATGGTCACGCATCCATGTGGACTACGCAGGTCCTTTCATGGGAAAAATATTTTTGGTTGTAGTAGACGCCTACTCCAAAAGGATTGAGTGTGCCATTTTAAATTCAAGCACATCCTCTACCATGGTAGAAAGTCTACGGGCAATGTTCGCCGCCCATGATCTACCTGATGCCTTGGTCAGCAACAATGGCCCGTGCTTCACAAGCACTGAATTCCAGGACTTCATGGTAGGCATGGAATCAACCATGTCAGAACGGCATCGTTCAAGCCGGCCTCAAACGGCCAGGCGGAACGAGCAGTGCAGATAATCAAACAGGGGATGCTCAGAATCCAAGGGTTTTCCCTACAAAGCCGCTTAATACGCCTCCTGTTGGTCAATAGATCCCGACCACACTCGCTCACAGGGGTTCCACCCGCAGAGCTGTTAATGAAAAGGACGCTCAAAACCAGGTTATCCCTTATACACTCTACTATGAAAGAAATTGTTGAGAGCAGGCGTCAGTCACAATGTGACTACCATGACAGGAATGTGAGGGCGCAATGTATTGATGTCAATTACCCTGTTTTTGTCCTTAATTATGCTGCAGGGCCCAAATGGCTTGCAGGTACTGTGATTGTCAAAGAGGGGAACAGGGTTTTGGCAGTTAAAACTTACCGATGGACAAATCTGCCGCAAACACGTGGATCAAACTAAAAGGAGGTTCAGCAACCCCATAGAAGAAGCAGAGGAAGAACACGATGTAGAGTTTACTCCACCACAGGTGACCGAACACCAGAACCAAGTGGAGGAGAGCCCAGTCACTATGGGCAGTCCAGACAGGCTTGAGGCACCGCAAACAGCAGACACTCAGGCCAGCGTCCAACAACCGGAGCCCCAACTCAGGCGCTCTACAAGGGTGCGCAAACGACCAGAGAGACTTAACCTGTGATCCCAATAAGACTTTGGGGGGGGGAGGAGGTGATGTCATGTATTCAACTATCATTGTAACCCATGTATAAGCTGACCTAAGTTGTACACCTTGAAAACATTGACCACAAGGGGTGAACTTGTGGGAGACACTCCTAACCTGCACTTTCAAGTATTAAAAAGCAGAAGCTCCACCCACCTTCATCACTTGAGGTCTTGGTAATAAAGGTAACTGGTCAGAGTGACCTCCTCTTACGTATGGGCCTCGTGTGCATTTATACTGTATAGTAAGGACATATCACACTTCAATCTGTTTTCCCAGTCCACTTGAACCAACTCTGCCCTCATACCTTAATAGTCTCCTTTAGTTAAGCTTAGTACGCTGATTAGAGATTCAACTTTCTCATCCTCCAACTAAATTTGAAACTCAGTCACTCATTCTAAGAGGATCCTTTACTCGGAGATTGTTTATTAATCCTGTCTCATTACACAGGATCAGATCTAAGATAGCCTACCCCCTGCTTGGTTCCGTTACATACTGTTCAAGGAACCCGTCCCTTATGCACTGTGAATTCTTCCTCAAGGCTACCCTGACCAATTTGATTGTCCAATCAATGTGGAGGTTAAAATCACCCATGATTATTGTTGTTCACTTTTTACAAGCCCCCCACTATTTCCTGGTGTATGCTCCGACCAAGAGTTGCTACTGTTAGGGGGGCCTATATACTATGCCCATCAGTGACTTTTTCCCCTTGTTATTCCTTATCTCCACCCAAACTGTTTCAACATCCTGATCCTTTGAGCATATCATTTCTCACTATTGCAGTGATTCCATCCTTTATTAATAGAGCTACCCCACCTCCTTTTCCTTTCTGTCTGTCCTTCCGGATTGTCAAATAGCCCTGAATATTTAATTACCAGTCCTGGTTACCTTGCAACCACGTCTCTGTAATGGCTATCAGATCATACCCATTTGTCTCAATTTGTTCCGTAGCGCTCAGTACTGGGTCCCTTACTTTTTGTGGTATATATCAACGATTTAGATTTGAATATAGGGAGTATGATTAAGAAGTTTGCAGACTACACTAAAATTGGCTGTGTGGTTGATAATGAAGAGGAAAGTCATGGGCTGCAGGAGGATATCAATCTACTGGTCAGGTGGGCAGAGCAGTGGCAAATGTAATTTAATTTAATTTGGAGAAGTGTGAGGTGATGCACTTTGGGAGGGCTAATAAGGAAAGGGTATACACATTAAGCAGTAGGCCACTTAATAGTGTAGATGAACAAAGGGACCTTGGAGTGCTTGTCCACAGATCCCTGAAAGTAGACCAGGTGGATAAGGTGGTTAAGAAGGCATACGGAATGCTTGCCTTTATTGGCCGAGGCATAGAATATAAGAGCAAGGAGATTATGCTTAAATTGTATTATACTTTGGTTAGGCCACAGCAGGAGTACTGCGTGCAATTCTGGTCGCCGTATTATAGGAAGGACGTGATTGCACTAGAGAGGGTGCAGAGGAGATTTACTAGGATGCTGCCTGGAATGGAGAATCTTAGTTATGTGGACAGACTGGATAGGCTGGGTTTGTTCTCATTGGAACAGAGGAGATTGAAAGGAGACCTCATTGAGGTGTACAAAATATTGAGGGGCCTTGACATAATAGATTATAAGGGCCTATTTCCATTGGTGGAGGGGTCTATTACGAGGGGCCATAGTTTAAAGATGTTGGTGGAAGGTTGAGAGGGGATTTGAAGGGGGGGCTTCTTTATGCAGAGAGTTGTGGGGATCTGGAACTCGCTGCCTGGAAGAGTGGTGGATGCAGAAACCCTAATCACTTTTAAGAGATTATTGGATGGGCACTTAAAGTGCAGTAACCTGCAGGGTTACGGACCTCGAGCTGATAATTAGGATTAGACTGGATGACCTTTTGTTGAACGGCGCAGATATAATGTTAAGTACTGCAGGGAATAGAATACGGCCAAGGTGATCTCCTGGACTAGTTTTGATTGCCTGGATGGGTCGGAGAGGAATTTTCCCAGATTTTTTCTCCCTACATTGGCCTGGGTTTTTAAATCTTTTTTTGCCTCTCCCAGGAGATCACATGGCTCTGGTTGGAGTGTAGTGTAGAATGTTTCAGTCCAAGGGGTCTCGCAGTTGTGTGAGGAGGACTGGTTGGGCTGGGTGCTCTTTGCCTTTCTGTCATTGTTCATAGGTTTATATGTAACCTTTAGGGCTGGAGACCAAGGGCCGTGTGGCTCTTTGTCTGCTGGCGTGGACACGATGGGCCGAAATGGCCTCCTTCTGCTATAGTATTGCACGTGATTTGTTGCTGAATATGGTCTCTTTCTTACCTGTCTCTAATGTCTTTGTGTTGCTGTATTTTCTCTCTGCTGCTTGTCTCTCTCTTTATCTTCTTTCAGCTTCTCTCTCTTCTCTTGATTCTCTTCCTCTTGTTTCCTTTCAGTGGTGAATTGTGTGGAGGGGAAAGGAGCCGCTTAAGGCAGTGGGGAAAATCTGGCTGGCAGCCCCTCAACAGGTCCCTTCCCATCACTTCATCTTATTGCTCATGCGTTCCCCGCCCTATTTGTATATCATCTTATCCCTTTGCCTTCCTCCTCATTTATAGCTACTGCTACTTACTCCCCTTGCTACCCCTACCTTCCCCATTGAAATACCCACTCAACTCATGTATCCTTCCTCCTCCTCACTCTGCTGTTGCCAACCTCACTCAACTTTTTATCTACTCCCATTTGCTCAAGAGCAAATGGCAAAAAAACAGCGGTCCCTTTCACTTCACCTGGTTCATTCCTCCTTTATCCTTCCCTCCTACCCAATGTTTGCTTTTAAAATTCAACTTAATTGTGTTTTTAAAGAACTCTTAGGATGAGGAAAGAAACTTTGCCTGCCTCTCTTTGCCTTAGTGTCAATAGTTATAATACTTATATCTTTAATTATCAAAACATGTCGATAATTACAGGATTTCTGTTTGTTTCAAATTTCTAAATACTTATTAAATTTCTCTCTCTCTCATTTTAATCTGCTCTGAAAATTGTAGGACAAAACAAAAGATACAACAGTTACGTAATCAGTAGTCTGTCATTTATCTTTCTCTCATACACATACCCTCTCTCGGTTTAAAAAAAATCAATATAAATGCTACCGGGAAATAGCGTTTTACATTTTCCTCAAATATCAAGACCAAGCACAGGCTTTTGGGAAAAAGCTGAATTCTTCAGGTAAAAACTTTAATGAAGGCATTAAAAGACAATGCATAATTTAATACTTACATTTACTATTGTGTTATTGTGAAACATCATTTTAAATTTTGTTTTAAACCTTATTTTATAAATTAGATATGTGTTACTAAGAAATAAAACAGTGCTTTAAATGTTTTTTAGAAAGCATTTTGAGTGATTTGTGAAGACAAGGTTATACAACACCATTTGGTGGTGTGACACGGAGCCGTGATGGGTTAGTAACAAAATTTAAGATTGAAACTCATATTATAGCACCTCTGTGAAATCACAGGGAAGCATAACAGGTAAATGTGGACACAATATCAGGATCTCCATAAGAAATGTTTGCATTGCAGTTTTGAATGGCGTGTGCAACCTATGTAAGAATTTTATTATATACGAATGTATTAAATGGAAAAGTAACTACTTGTAAGTATTATTTCCAATTAGAGTACCTCCTTGGCCTTTGTTTTTTTTAAATGGTTAAATTGCTGTCGCTTAATGGGATCAGCCATAGAACCCTGTAAACATCCATTAAGGAAATAGTATGTGGGGCAGGCAAAATGGTCTGATATCAAGCAGGTAAAGCCCCTTCTGACGTATAGAGGGGCTTTACTTGCCTGAGGCATGAGGCGCTTTTCTGCACAGCAAAGAGATTCATGTTTACAGATTCATTGGAGACCATTCTGAACCAACTTTTATGTATTTTTAGCCAAAGTTTCTGGCTGTCTGCGTAGAACAAATTTTACTTGGTTTTATAAAAGAAATGCCACCGTTTGCTACAGAAACATAGAAAATAGGTGCAGGAGTAGGCCATTCGGCCCTTCAAGCCTGCACCACCATTCAATAAGATCATGGATGATCATTCACCTTAGTACTCCTTTCCTGCTTTCTCTCCATACCCCTTGATCCCTTTAGCCGTAAGAACCATATCTAATTCCCTCTCGAATATATCCAATGAACTGGCATCAACAACTCTCTGCGGTACAGAATTCCACAGGTTAACAACTCTGAGTGAAGAAGTTTCTCCTCATCTCAGTCCTAAATAGTTACTCCTTATTCTTAGACTATGTCCCCTGGTTCTGGACTTCCCAACATCGGGAACATCTAACCTGTCCAGTCCCATCAGAATTTTATATGTTTCTATGAGATCCCCTCGCATCCTTCTAAACTCCAGTGAATACAGGCCCAGTCGATCCAGTCTCTCCTCATGTCAGTCCTGCCATCCCGGGAACCTTCGCTGCACTCCCTCAATTGCAAGAGCATCCTTCCTCAGATTAGGAGACCAAAACTCAATACAATATTCCAGGTGAGGCTTCACCAAGGCCCTGTACAACTGCAGTAAGACCTCCCTGCTCCTATACTAAAATCCCCTAGCTATGAAGGCCATCATACCATTTGCATTCTTCACCACCTGCTGTACCCTGCATGCTATACGATGGTTTGTACTGCCCACTCAAGGAGAACCCATAAAAATAATGATAATGCCTTCCTATAGCTCCAAAAGCAGTATTGCAATGAGGAATATCATATTTAATGAGTTATGTTGAACGGAATAGACTTCCACAGAAGTGAGGTGGCGAATTTTATCTTACCCGTATAATTAGGCAACTTTCTTACCTGAGTTTGACTCGAGTTTGTACTGCCAGTTGGCGTACATGTATTTGGCGTGTACAAAGGGTATGCAAATTGCAGAGCAGAAGGAGTTCCAGTCTTGCTCTTGACTAAAGACGTACATTTGCTTTGCTGTGGGTGGAGAGGTATCCCCATCAGCTCTGAAGGATGCCGAATCAAAGCGACCAAGCTACAGCACAATGAAGGAAAAACAGATCATATATACATCTACATATTTTTATAGCATGTGTATTTCCTCTGTAAGCACTAATGCAAGTTTTCTTATGCCTATGGTTCAAAAAATAACAAATTCTTTCCCTGAACTTTCTCACAATTTTAAACCCGAAGGTAAACATTTTAAACTGCATTAACAAACTAGAAGGACGCCGTCTTCAATAGAACAATCTGAAACATACCAATGTGATATGAAAAAATACTCATTAAATGTGTGTTTATTAGTGACAGAATTTTTGTGACAAGTAAAAGCAAGACTACAAATGTAGCATTCCACCAATTTGATTAAAACTACAGATGAAAATAGTGTACAAATTTTCCAGCTGTCTTGATTCTGCACCAAGACTCAAAGTATTTTTCTTAAAACAATAGGAAACATAGGAAAGCTCGGCTAAGGCCAGAATTCTTGTACAATGGGTAATGGAAAATACTACGTTATTTTGCAAATAATACGTTAGGAGCAAAGACTTTATTATTTAACTAAATTAAGATACTCTACAGTCGTTGGTTAGTATAAACGTAATATACAAAAAAAAAGAAAATATTGTCTCCAACAGTTCTCTTTAAAAAAAAACCTTTAGATGGTAGATATGCACTGGGTACTTGAGTAGTTAAATGTATATTGAATCAATTGTTTAGATTTTATCAAATTTCAAAAGAAAATTAAAACATTGGGTTCTTCTGGAATTAAGTACATTTTATAGATGAGGATATCACATTGGTGGTACTTTTATTTGAGTAGATCCAACCTGTTTAAGTCCACAAATTGTACAAATGCGCTATTATACGGTGGTCTGTGCTTGCCTTATTCAATTAAAGTGTTGAAAGATTTAAACACTTTCATTGCCTCAAAAAATTTGTTTGTTAATGTTTAGTAAGGGTATGGATTTCTGCAAATGCAGAAAAATATCCAATAGAATAAATTGCAATTTATTGTTATGGCAGGTTAAAATGTATTGCATCCCTGCTTGACTTGGTACCATACCAGTCAGAGAGCTAAATAGTTCAAACCAATTTTATGCAGGCTACCTGTTTGCAATAAGTCAATATTAATCCTAATTTATCAGCACATTTTAAAAGACCACCAAATCAAAGTGTTTGTTATGGACAGGTTTCAGTGTATACAATTCTTAACTATTCTCTGAATTCCATGTAGATTGTATATCTCTATGTTGACTAGTTGAGAAACACACTTGTTAAATGTAACTCCAGAATCCTGCAGCTCCTGTCGGTCCTGGTTTTCATTTTGGACTGCATTAAATCTGTCTTCAAGGCGAACTCTGGGTCCAGTTTTACACCTGGATTCTTGCCCTGTCATTGAGTTATCCCCCGAATTCTTCTCCTTGTCTGAATTACCAGCTGTGTCCCTATTTTTCAGCGTTAGTCCATTAGGTCGGGTGGTTGCTGCAGAAGAATTTTGAGAGAACTTCTCCATATTTTGCAAATTATTACTGATGTTAACTGGTAATGGAGGGTCATTCAAAAGCATCATTTTTAACTCTTGGAAATCAATGTGCCCTAAACATTGATTGTTAGCCACGTAGTGAGAATCAGAGGTTGGGTTCGCAGTACTTGTGACTGGGTACAGGTTCTGGTTGGCAGAGTTAGCGGTTGAGTAAGGCACCTGGTTAACCGAGCTGGCTGTCGGAAATGGAGCCTGGCTGGTAGAATTAGTAGACTGGTACAAAGTAGGATTCAGACGTGTCTCCAGTTCAGCCTCCCCTGGCTGGGACTCCATGTGCGAGTAAAGGATGTGCTGCAGTTGGGTGTATTCGACCTCACTCATGTCCACGAGGCTAAGATCAGAGTTAGTGAAGTTCAGTCCTGGCTCTGTAAAAGGGCATTCGGTGGTACAAGTGGTTGCGGTTGGCTCCGTGGGCCTGGAATCATGAGATGGGGAATGGGGCAGCTCTGGTGTGGCCTCAGAAGAAAGCATCATCCAGTTAGAAGTGTAAAAAAATAATCTTCACACATCTACAACAACATAGGGTGGCAAAAAAAGGATATACTACACTTAGACACTACCACCACCGGTCCTCATCTAAGCCAAGAGATACTCTCCTCACAATTAAAACCAAGTCACAGAGGAAAAAAAAAATTTAAACTCACATGCTAACTACCTTCCGTTGAGGTTTTAAACATTGTGTTCGGAAACACAAGCTTTACCATCATTTTTAAAAATACAATCCTAGGGTAGGAGTCCCTCCTTCAAAGGCTATGGTGAACTCACACACGCACAAGCGTCGTGCAACACCAACTGAGATCTCAATCTCTCTACTCAAAGGACTTTTCTTCAAGAGACTTTTTAATTGGCGGAAAAAAACACAATTCCTTCAGAAAAGGAAGGGGGGGTGGTGAAGAATAGCAGGAGCGCGAGGCGGACAAGAATAAATCAGAGCCCCCACACACCGGCTCACACCGGGAAATGGCCACCCCGAGCCATCTCACATTGCTCCTCCCGTGCCTGCCGCCACATGAAGACAACATTCACAGGCTCGTCATTGGGGGGGGGAGGGAGGGGCTCAGACAACAACAACCAGCAAACCAGTACTACAGGGGGGTGGGGGTGCTGTTTAACACAGCTTTTCTGGTCCTCCCCCACACTTTTTCCACGCGCCCAAGGCCGCCGCCGCCGCTGCCGGCTCCTCTCCCGGAAAGTCGCGAGCTGCCCGCCACCCGGTCCAGCCCAGCCCAGCCCGCGCTCCGCCACTCCCCGCCCGGTTTGAAAAGGCGCCCGAGCAACCGTCAGCCACGGCTCGCGCCAGCCGGCCGGCCGTCCATCAGCTGCTAGACACGCCCCCCGCCCCAGCGCCCCTGACACGGTCCACAGCGCCTGGCCACGCCCCCGCCCCAGCGCCCCTGACACGGTCCACTGTGCCTGGCCACGCCCCTGACACGGTCCGCTGTGCCTGGCCACGCCCCCGCCACGGCGCCTGGCTCCGCCCCCGCCCCAGCGCCCCTGACACGTTCCACTGTGCCTGGCTCTTGGCTCCGCCCCCGCCCCAGCGCCCCTGACGCGGTCCACTGTGCCTGGCCACGCCCCCGCCACGGCGCCTGGCTCCGCCCACGCCCCAGCGCCCCTGACACGGTCCACAGCGCCTGGCCACGCCCCCGCCCCAGCGCCCCTGACACGTTCCACTGTGCCTGGCTCTTGGCTCCGCCCCCGCTCCACTCTCCCTGCTTCTGGCTCCGATCCTTACCCCGCCCCCTCTCCTCACGCATGCGCCTCGCCTGCCGAGCGCTCGAGCGTTGTTGTGTTTACCGTGAGGCTGTTTGTGTCCGCACTTCAAAATCAAACAGGCCGTCCTCTCTCTCCCTATATATGTATTTTTTATGAGGTAAAGTTATTCATATATCGGGTAAGCACAGTGAAAATTGAAGCGTTATGTTGAACTGGTCTCCCCTGTAATTCTGTCCGCGGACTCCCGGTAGCCCGTTTGGCGGCTCCGTTTAAAACGCGCTTTGGGCAGGCGCGGGGCGCTCCGCATTGTTCGGGCAAAGCAAAGCGGGCCTGCTGTGGCTCAGAGATTCAATCGAGTATCTGTAAATGTTGGCATATAATGTGGGCGGCGCCGGGCAACAAACAATGCCGTTGTCAATGGCGATCAAGGGCAATACTGAGGGAGCGCTGCACTGTCGGAGGGGACGTCTTTCGGATGAGATGATAACCTGAGTCTGCCCTCAAATGGATGTAAAAGATCCCACGGCACTATTTCGAAGAAGAGCAGGGGAGTTATCCCCAGTGTCCTGGCCAATATTTATCTCTCCATCAACATCACGAAAACTGATAATCTGGTCACTATCACATTGCTGTTTGTGGGAGCTTGTTGTGCACAAACTGCCATGTTTCTAACATTATAACAGTGACTGCACTTCAAAAGTGCTTCATTGGGTGTAAACTGCTTTGGGACGTCCAGTGGTTGTGAAAGCTGCTATAGAAATGCAAGTCTTTCTATTGACAATGCATTGGCTGACACTAACCCTAACCGGTAGCTGTCCCTTCGACATTACTACTAACCACTACTACTTAGGTATCAATAGTCACTCCGATATATTGTGTGATTATAGAGAACTCAATCCTACAGAAGATTCTGGTGGTTCTGCAGATACTACCATTCGTCTTCTGCTTTCTTCCCCCAAGTGGGTTTTCTTCATGTTTGAGTGTTGGTAGTGATTGTCAACCATAGTTGGGCTTTGCAGCAGAGTTATGGCATAACCACAGCCAAGTACTTTCCAGAAAGGGTCGCTGGATGTTGATCAACAACAAGAACCTGGGCCGAGGGATTCTGTGAACAGCGACAGGCTATCTGGGGCTAACAGTCTAGATTGGACCTGGTTTTACAGAAGTTGAGAGTTTTTGAGAAGGAAATGTGTTTGAAGTAAGAGGAAATGAGACTTCTATTTGAGGTCAGAGGAGATAGTGAGTTCAAGAATGTCTGAGAGTAAAGTCATTAAAGATCATTAGATTGGTGGGAAACATGAAGAAACTAGTGCTTATGTAATACAAGTGTATGAATGCTTTATACATTTATCTGAGATTATATTTGCTGCTTTGGTGAAATTGTCAACCCATTACTCATCAACGGTGAAGGAAGAGACCCAGATGTAAAGATTTAGCCATTGAACTGAGAGAGGAATTGAGGTGATGTGCCATCTGACAAAAGAATGATGAATGTGGAATCATCATTAAAAGCAAAAAAGGGCTGTATATTGAGTCAAAGGAGTCATTAAGACAAAGAAGGAATAGAGTGGGAGAGAGAACAGCTCTGGAGAACCCTGGGTTAATAGAAAGAACAGCCATCAACTACAGCACAGGTGGTACATTTTAAGAGGAAACTAGCAAACGGAATGCAGCTAATAGCAAGAAATATGCGATGAATCGATGGGAAATTAGAAAATAGGAGCAGTAGTAGGCCATTCGGCCCTTCGAGTCTGCACCGCCATTCAATATGATCATGACTGATCCTCTATCTCAACACCATATTCACACTTTTCCCCATACCCCTTGATGCCTTTTGTTTCTAGAAATCTATCTCCCTCTTAAATATGTTCAATGACTTGGCCTTCACAGCCTTCTGTGGTAGAGAATTCCACAGGTTCACCACCCTCTGAGTGAAAAAATTTCTCCAAATCTCAGTCCTAAATTTCCTACTACGCATCCTGAGACTGTGACCCCTTGTTCTAGACTTCCCCAACCAGGGGAAATATCCTCCCTGCATCCAGCTATCCAACCCAGTCAGAATTTTATATGTTTCAATGAGATCACCTCTCATTCTTCTAAACTCTAGTGAATACAGGCCTAGTCGACCCAATCTCTTCTCATACGACAGTCCTGCCATCCCAGGAATCAGTCTGGTGAACCTTCGCTGTACTCCCTCTATGGCAAGTATATCCTTTCTTAGGTAAGGAGATGAAAACTGCATATAGTACTCCAGATGTGGTCTCACCAAGGCCCTGTATAACTGTAGTAAGACGTCCTTGCTCCTGTACTCAAATCCTCTTGCAATGAAGGCCAACATACCATTTGCCTTCCTAACTGCTTGCTGCACCAGCATGTTTGCTTTCAATGGCTGGTGTACAAGGACACCCAGGTCCCTCTGTACATCGACACTTCCCAAGCCATCACCATTTAAATAATACTTTGTCCTTATGTCTTTCCTACCAAAGTGGATAACTTCACATTTATCCACATTATATTGCATCTGCCATGTGTTTGCTCACTCAACCTATCTAAATCGCATTGCAGCGTCTTTGCATCCTCCTCAACTCACAATTCCACCTAGTTTTGTGTCGGCAGCAAACTTGGAAATATTACAAATTGAGCCCATATTAGAAATTAAAATCGGAATAACACACGAGGTGCAATATGGCATTTGGATAAATGCAAAACAAAATCTCTGATTTGTAAAATGTTTAGGAACTACTAGTAAATGAGGAGGAAGTTGGGTGTTCCTGGCCTCCTGCTTCTATTTGCTGCTGCAACATCCGTGCAGAGGTCACAGTGGAATTCCTGGGGTCTCAGCAGCAAACTGAAGACAGACCTGAAGGTCAGTGATCATTTTTTCTTTTAAATAGATGGTGCTTCTCCACCAGGTGCCTCTTGGCTCCTGTTCATAGAATCATAGACGTTTACAGCACAGAAGGCATTTCAGCCCATCGTGTCCATGCCGGCCAACAAGATGCTATCCAGCCTAATCCCACTTTCCAGCTCTAGGTCCGTAACTCTGCAGGTTACGGCACTTCAGGTGCACATCCAAGTACTTTTTAAATGTGGTGATGGTTTCTGCTTCTGCCACCCTTTCAGGCAGTGAATTGCAGGCCCCCACAACCTTCTGCGTGAAGACATCTCCCCTCAAATCTCCCTCTAAACCTTCTACCAATTACTTTAAATTTATGCCCCCTGGTTGTTGGCCCCTCTGTTAAGGGAAATAGGGCCTTTCTATCCACGTCCTTTCTGTAATGCGGTGACCAGAACTGCACACAGTACTCCAGCTGTGGCCTAACCAGTGTTTTATACAGTTCAAGCATAACCCCCGCCCCCCCCGCTCTTATATTCTATGCCTCGGCTAATAAAGGCAAGCATTCCGTATGCCTTATCTATCTGGCATGCTACTTTCAGGGATCTGTGGATATGCACTCCAAAGTCCCTTTGTTCCCCAACACTTCTCAGTATCCAACCATTTAATGTGTATTCCCTTTCTTTGTTAGCCCTCCCCAAATGCATAACCTCACACTTCTCTGGATTAAATTCCATTTGCCACTGTCCTGCCCACCTGATCAGTTGATTGATATCTTTCTGCATTCCGCAGCTTTCTTCATTATCAACCACACAGCTGATTTTAGTATGATCTGCAAACTTCTTAATCATACCCCCTATATTCAAGTCTAGACCATTGATGTACATAACAAAAAAGCAAGGGACCTAATACTGAGCCCTGCGGAACCCCACTGGAAACATCCTTCCAGTCGCAAAAACACCCATCAACCATTACCCTTTGCTTCCTGACTCTGAGCCAATTTTGGATCCAACTTGCCACTTTGCCTTGGATCCCACGGGCTTTTACTTTTGTGACCAGTCTGCCATGTGGGACCTCATCAAAAGCTTTGCTAAAATCCATATACACTACATCGTACGCTTTGCCTTCATTGACCCTCCTGGTTACCTCCTCGAAAAATTAAATCAAGTTAGTCAGACATGACCTTCCCTAAACAAATCCGTGCTGACTGTCCTTGATTAATCCGTGTCTTTCTAAGTGAAGATTTATCCTGTCCTTCAGGATTTTTTCCAATAATTTTCCCACCACAGAGGTTAGGCTAACTGGCCTGTAATTACTCGGCCTATCCCTTTCTCCCTTCTTAAACAAAGGTACCACATTAGCAGTCCTCCAGTTCTCTGGCACCACACCTGAAGCCAGAGAGGATTGGAAAATGATCGTCAAAGCCTCTGCTATTTCCTCTTTTACTTCACTTAGCAGCCTGGGATACATTTCGTCTGGGCCTGGGAATTTATCGACTTTCAAAGCTGCTAAATCCCTTAATACCTCCTCTCTCACTGTTTATTTCATGTAATATTTCACAGTTCTTCTCCTCGATAGTAGAAACATAGAAACATAGAAAATAGGTGCAGGAGCAGGCCATTCTAGCCTGCACCGCCATTCAATGAGTTCATGGCTGAACATGAAACTTCAGTACCCCCTTCCTGCTTTCTCGCCATACCCCTTGATCCCCCGAGTAGTAAGGACTTCATCTAACTCCCTTTTGAATATATTTAGTGAATTGGCCTCAACTACTTTCTGTGGTAGAGAATTCCACAGGTTCACCACTCTCTGGGTGAAGAAGTTTCTCCTCATCTCGGTCCTAAATGGCTTACCCCTTATCCTTAGACTGTGACCCCTGGTTCTGGACTTCCCCAACATTGGGAACATTCTTCCTGCATCCAACCTGTCCAAACCCATCAGAATTTTAAACGTTTCTATGAGGTCCCCTCTCACTCTTCTGAACTCCAGTGAATACAAACCCAGTTGATCCAGTCTTTCTTGATAGGTCAGTCCCACCATCCCGGGAATCAGTCTGGTGAATCTTCGCTGCACTCCCTCAATAGCAAGAATGTCCTTCCTCAAGTTAGGAGACCAAAACTGTGCACAATACTCCAGGTGTGGCCTCACCAAGGCCCTGTACAACTGTAGCAACACCTCCCTGCCCCTGTACTCAAATCCCCTCGCTATGAAGGCCAACATGCCATTTGCTTTCTTAACCGCTTGCTGTACCTGCATGCCAACCTTCAATGACTGATGTACCATGACACCCAGGTCTCGTTGCACCTTCCCTTTTCCTAATATGTCACCATTCAGATAATAGTCTGTCTCTCTGTTTTTACCACCAAAGTGGATAACCTCACATTTATCCACATTATACTTCATCTGCCACGCATTTGCCCACTCACCTAACCTATCCAAGTCACTCTGCAGCCTCATAGCATCCTCCTCGCAGCTCACACTGCCACCCAACTTAGTGTCATCCGCAAATTTGGAGATACTACATTTAATCCCCTCGTCTAAATCATTAATGTACAATGTAAACAGCTGGGGCCCCAGCACAGAACCTTGCGGTACCCCACTAGTCACTGCCTGCCATTCTGAAAAGTACCCATTTACTCCTACTCTTTGCTTCCTGTCTGACAACCAGTTCTCAATCCACGTCAGCACACTACCCCCAATCCCATGTGCTTTAACTTTGCACATTAATCTCCTGTGTGGGACCTTGTCGAAAGCCTTCTGAAAGTCCAAATATACCACATCAACTGGTTCTCCTTTGTCCACTTTACTGGAAACATCCTCAAAAAATTCCAGAAGATTTGTCAAGCATGATTTCCCTTTCACAAATCCATGCTGACTTGGACCTATCATGTCACCATTTTCCAAATGCGCTGCTATGACATCCTTAATAATTGATTCCATCATTTTACCCACTACTGAGGTCAGGCTGACCGGTCTATAATTCCCTGCTTTCTCTCTCCCTCCTTTTTTTTAAAAGTGGGGTTACATTGGCTACCCTCCACTCGATAGGAACTGATCCCGAGTCAATGGAATGTTGGAAAATGACTGTCAATGCATCCGCTATTTCCAAGGCCACTTCCTTAAGTACTCTGGGATGCAGTCGATCAGGCCCTGGGGATTTATCGGCCTTCAATCCTATCAATTTCCCCATCAATAGTAGTGTCTGCATCGCCCCTCTCTCCTGTGAAAACAGACGCAAAGTATTCATTAAGAACCATACTCATATTTTCCGCCTCCACACACAAATTACCCTCGTGGTCTCTAATAGGTCCTTCCCTTTCTTTAGTTATCTTCTTGCTCTTAATATATTTGTACCTTTTTTTGATTTTATTTGCCAAGAATTTTTCATGTTCTTTCTTTGCTTTCCTAATATCCTTTTTAATTTCAGCCCAAAACTTTCTATACCCCTCTCGAGATTCTGCAGTATTTAGCCCTCGGTATCTGTCATAAGCCTCCTTTTTTTTTTCTTTATCCTACCCTGTATGTCCCTCGACATCCAGGGGGCTCTAGATTTGATAGTCTCACCCTTTTTCTTTAAGGGCACATATTTGGCCTGAACCCTACGGATCTCCTCCTTTAATGCCTCCCACTGCTCTGACACTGATTTACCTTCAAGTAGCTGTTTCCAGTCCACTGTGGCCAAATCACTTCTCAGCTTTGCAATTTAGAACTTTTTAGAAATTGGCTCTTCCCCAATTTAGAACTTTTATTCCTGGTCTATCCTTGTCCTTTTCCATAACTACCTTAAATCTAACTGAATTATGATTACTAGTACCTAAATGCTCTCCTACTGATGCCCCTTCCACCTGCCCAGCTTCATTCCCGAAAACTAAATCCAGAACCGCTCCTTCCCGTATTGGGCTTGCTACCTACTGGCTAAAAAAGTTCTCTTGAATGCATTTTAGGAATTCCTCACCCTCTGTAACCTTCACACTAATTTTGTCCCAGTTAATATTCGGGTAGTTGAAATCCCCGACTATTACTGCCCTATAGTTTTTGCACTTCTCAGAAATGTGCCGACATATTTGTGCTTCTATCTTCCTCCCACTGTTTGGGGTCTATAGTACACTCCCAGCAGTGTGATCACCCCTTTTTTGTTTTTCAGTTCAACCCATATGGCCTCGTTGCCTCGTTTGAGGATCCCTCTAACAAAGCATCCTTCCTCACAGCTGCAATAGTTTCTTTAATCAATACTGCGACACCCCCCCCCTCCCTTTTTACCCCGCTGTCTATCCCGTCTGAAGATCCTGTAATCAGGAATGCTGAGCTGCCATACCTGCCCCTCTTTTAGCCATGTCTGTGTAATAGTTATAATATCATACTCCCAAGTGTCAACTTGTGCTCTCAGCTCATCTGCCTTATTTGCTGTACTCCTTTTATTGAAGTATATACCATTTAGTGCCGCCAGACCTCCTTGTTGACTACTTTCTAACCCTTGTTTCCTCTGTCCTTCAAATTCACTTTCTACATTTTTGGTTTCCAATTCCAGCTTTACTCCCCTCTCTACTGAATCTATTTTCAGGTACCCATCCCCCTGCCAAGCTAGTTTAAACTGTCCCCAACAGCACTAGCAGCCCCCCCCCCCCACCCCGTGAGGTTATTGGTCCCGGCTCTGTTGAGGTGCAACCCATCCGGCTTGTACAAGTCTCACCTCCTCCAGAAGTGATCCCAATGCCTCAAGAATCTAAAGCCCTCCCTCTTGCACCATCTCTCCAGCCACGCATTCATCTGCTCTATCCTCCTATTTCTGTACTCACTAGATCATGGCACCAGGAGTAATCCGGAGATTACTACCTTTTAAGGTCCTGCTTTTTAATATTTCTCCAAGTTCCTTAAACTCTGCATGCAGGACCTCATCCCTCTCTCTCTACCAATGTCATTGGTACCGATATGGACCACAACCTCTGGCTGTTCACCCCCCCGCCCCCCCCCCCCTCCAAAATGCCCTGCAGCCGCTCGGTGACATCCTTAACCCTGGCACCAGGGAGGCAACATACCATCCTGGAGTCACGTCTGAGGCCGCAGAATCGCCTGTCTGCTCCCCTTGCTATTGAATCCCCTATCATTATAGCTCTTCCATTCTTCTTCCTCTCGCGCAACCCCCCCCCCCCTCCCGGTGCAGCTGAGCCACCTGTGGTGCCGTGGACTTGGCTGTGGCTGCACTCCCCAGAGGCACCATCGCCCCCACCAGTACTCCGAAGAGAATACCGGTTGGAGAGCGAGATGGACTCAGGGGACTCCTGCATTACCTGCCTAGTCTTCCTCTTCTGTCTGCTGGTCACCCACTCCCTCTCTACCTGAACACTCTTAAGCAGTGGGGTGACCACCTCTAGTAATGTGCTATCCACATAGCTCTCAGTCTCGCGGATGCACCGCGGTGATTCCAGCCACCGCTCAAGCTCCAAAACATGGAGCTCGAGTGGTGCAGCTGGAGGCACCTCCTGATTGGCCGGCCAGGCTGTGCGAAGAGTCCAGAACTTTCCACATGCCGCAGGATGTGCAATCCACGAGACTGAGCTGCCCTGCCGTCACTCTAGTTGGACTCGGACTATCAGGCAAAAATAAACTCTAAACCTCAGCAAAACACACCCAGCAATTACTCAGCAATCAGCTGATTTAACTAACCTTTATTTAAAAACTAAGTACTAACTTAACAGAAAAAAAACACTCACCCACTACTCACCAATCACGAATCAGCTACTTCCCTTGTGCCGACATCACTTTTAAACTCTGACATCCCTATCGAATGTTGCCTGTTGAACCTTGCTTATTTAAGTGCTCCATCTCGCCTCAACTCCCGTTGCTGCTCCCACGCAGGTCTGCTGCCTCTGTTCTTCTGCTTCAGTTTCTTATCACAAGCCGTCCCAAGACCGTTGACATTATCAACCGTGAGGGTCAATGGAGCGTCCTCCTCCGTTTCGGATGCCCCCAAAAGTACGTCACCATCCTTCGCCTACTCCACGATGACATGCAGGTTGTGATCCTTACCAACGGATCCATCACAGACCCAATCCATGTCTGGACCGGGGTCAAGCAGTGCTGCGTCATTGCCCCAACCCTCTTCTCAATCTTCCTCGCTGCCATGCCCCACCTCACAGTTGACAAGCTCCCGCTGGAGTGGAATTAAACTACAGAACCAGTGGGAAGCTGTTCAACCTTCGCCGTCTCCAGGCCGGGTCCAAGACCACTCCAACCTCTGTCGTCGAGCTACAGTACCCGGACAATGTCTGCGTCTGTGCACACGCAGAGGCTGAACTCCAGGACATAGTCAACGTATTTACTGAGGCGTATGAAAGCATGGGCCTTACGCTGAACAATAAGACAAAGATCCTCCACCAGCCTGTCCTCACCGCACAGCACTGCCCCCCAAACATCAAGATCAATGGCGCGGCCCTGGACAATGTGGACCACTTCCCTTATCTCGGGAGCCTCCTATCAACAAGAGCAGGCATTGACGATGAGATCCAACACCGCCTCCAGTGCGGTCTTCGGCCACCTGAGGAAAAGAGTGTTTGAAGATCAGGCCCTCAAACTGTCACCAAGCTCATGGTCTACAGGGCCGTAGTAATACTCGCCCTCCTGTATGGCTTGAGATGTGGACTATGTACAGTAGACACCTCAAGTCGCTGGAGAAATACCACCAACGATGTCTCCGCAAGATCCTACAAATCTCCTGGGAGGACTGACGCACCAACATTAGCGACATCGTCCAGGCCAACATCCCCAGCATTGAAGCACTGACCACACTTGATCAGCTCCACTGGGCAGGCCACATAGTTCGCATGCAAGACACGAGACTCCCAAAGCAAGCACTCTACTCGGAACTCGTCCACGGCAAACGAGCCAAAGGTGGACAGAGGAAACGTTACAAGGACACTCTCAAAGCCTCCCTAATAAAGTGCAACATCCCCACTGACACCTGAGAGTCCCTGGCCAAAGACCGCCCTAAGTGGAGGAAGTGCATCCGGGAGGGTGCTGAACTCCTCAAGTATCGTCGCTGAGAGCATGCAGAAATCAAGCACAGGCAGCGGAAGAAGCGTGCGGCAAACCAGGCTCCGCACCTACCCTTCCCCTCGACCACTGTCTGTCCCACCTGTAACAGAGACTGTGGTTCTCGTATTGGACTGTACAGCCACCTAAGAACTCATGCTAAGAGTGGAAGCAAGTCTTCCTCAATTCCGAGGGACTGCCAAGAATAATGATGACTTCCCTTGTGCCGACGTCACTTTTAAACTCTGACGACCCTATCGAATGTTGCCTGTTGAACCTTGCTTATTTAAGCGCTCCACCTCGCCTCAGCTCCCGATGCTGCTCCCACGCAGGTCCGCTGCCTCTATTCTCCTGCTTCAGTTTCTTAGCACAAGCCCTACCAAGGGGTAGCCTTGTACCTGAGATTCTCATCTCAGTCCTAAATGGCCGACCCCTTATCTTTGAGACTATGACTCTTAGTTCTAGACACACCAGCCACTCCGTTTCCATGAGATCACCTCTCATTCTTCTAAACTACAGAGAATATAGGCCTGGTCTACTCAATCTTGATGGATAAAGGGGAATCTGTGGATATGGTGTATTTGGACTTCCAGAAGGCATTTGACAAGGCGCCACATAAAAGGTTACTGAATAAGATAAAAGTTCACGGGGTTGGGGGTAATATATTAGCATGGATAGAGGATTGGCTATCGAACAGAAAACACAGAGTTGGGATAAATGGTTCATTCTCGGGTTGGCAATCAATAACTAGTGGGGTGCCGCAGGGATCAGTGCTGGAACCCAAGCTATTTATAATGTATATTAACGACTTAGAAGAAAGGACCGAGTGTAACGTAGCCAAGTTTGCTGACTATACAAAGATGGGAGGAAAAGCAATGCGTGAGGAGGACACAAAATATCTGCAAAAGGACATAGACAGGCTAAGTGAGTGGGCAAAAATTTGGCAGATGGAGTATAATGTTGGAAAGTGTGAGGTCATGCACTTTGGCAGAAAAAAAATCAAAGAGCAAGTTATTTAAATGGAGAAAAATTGACAAGTGCTGCAGTACAGCGGGACCTGGGGGTACTTGTGCATGAAACACAAAAGGATAGTATGCAGGTACAGCAAGTGATCAGGAAGGCCAATGGAATCTTGGCCTTTATTGCAAAGGAGATGGAGTATAAAAGCAGGGAAGTCTTGCTACAGGTATACAGGGTATTGGTGAGGCCACACCTGGAATACTGCATACAGTTTTGGTTTCCATATTTACGAAAGGATATACTTTAGAGGCAGTTCAGAGAAGGTTCACTAGGTTGATTCCGGAGATGAGGGGGTTGACTTATGAGGAAAGGTTGAGGAGGTTGGACCTCTACTCATTGGAATTCAGAAGGATGAGAGGGGATCTTAATGAAACGTATAAGATTATGAGGGGGCTTGACAAGGTGGATGCAGAGAGGATGTTTCCACTGATAGGGGAGACTGGAACTGGGGGGCATAATCTTAGAATAAGGGGCTGCCCATTTAAAACTGAGATGAGGAGGAATTTCTTCTCTCAGAGGGTTGTAAATCTGTGGAATTCGCTGCCTCCGAGAGCTGTGGAAGCTGGGACATGGAATAAATTTAAGACAGAGATCGACAGTTTCTTAACCGATAAGGGATTTAGGGGTTATGGGGAGCAGGCAGGGAAGTGGACCTGAGTCCACGATCGGATCAGCCATGATCGTATTAAATGGTGGAGCAGGCTCGAGGGGCCAAATGGCCTACTCCTATTTTTATGTTCTTATCTTTCGTCTTAGGATAACCCTCTCATCCCAGGAATGAATCTAGTGAACATTCATCTAAGGTAAGTATATCCATCCTTGGATAAGGAGACCAAAACTGTACACTGTTCTCCAGGTGTGGTCTCACTAAAGCCCTATATAATTGCAACAAGACTTCCTTACTCTTAGCCTTAAGACAAGGAGTTGAAGTATAACATACCAATTGCCTTCCTAAAGCTTGCTGTACCCGAGGGCCGATAAGCCTGCACGTAGGGCCCAGGAGGACCATGAAAATCAACCCCATTATTTCTGTTCTGTATGCATGTCGTAGTCATAATACTATTTAAAATATTTATCTGCCTCCGCAGTATGATCATTTCTGTAGTTTCGGTCCAATTCATAACCTGAACATGCAGAGAACGTAGTTAATTCTTTGAATCAGAAGTAAATGTTTGTATTGATTTCAAGTTTACTTCACTGTTCACTGTAAATTAAATGATTTCATCAAACTATTCCCAATAATGCTTAATCAGCAGCTTCTAAGTTAGACTTATATCGTGGCAGTATCACATTAACCTGTCTGTTCTCTTCATAGATGCGGACTGATCTGTGTATTTCCAGCAATTTTTGTTTTTGTTTCAGTTTTCCAGAATTTGCAGTTTTCTGCTTTTTATTTCTTACAGTATTTGTTAAACCCATCTTTCATATCACTTTTCACAGAAAAGGTTTCAGATGTTTTCTGATCAGGATCAAAAAGAAGTTCAAGCAGCTGTATGATTGGAAAGGGACAGTGAGCAAAAGCAAAGCTCTTCAATTCTTCCTGCAGATGATTTTTCAAGAGGTAGATGACCTAATGTGAAAAGTTAAAAAGATTCAAAAATGTAATAAACTCCTAAGTGCAACAATATAGAAAAGAAAATCAACAAATGTGAGATTAGAGTTTCCCAAAATGGGCAATGCTATAGCATTACTGTGAACCCATTTGAAGATACCAGTACTACTTGAACCCACCTGTTACAGTAAGTATTAAGGCACAAAAAATAGTCCTGGTGTTATTGAATTATCACTACAATATGTATTACTATAAATGTTATTATGGTGGATCTGCTATGACATTGCTCTTATCAAATTGGAGGTTACTCGTACAGCAATGGTGTTGTCATGTAACCTATATCAGGGCCACTGACTTATGGTAACTGAATAAGTTAAATTGCATTTTTATTCCACAATATGCTGAGATTTTTAGCAGTGTTTTGGGGATAAAATTTCATACTGTCCATTTTTTTCTGTGAAAGCTGTACATCAGTGGCCTTAATTTCTTATTGAATGTTCCTTTACCCAGGTGCTCAAATTTTACCTCTTGCCTTTCCCATGCCCAGGATACACATCAAGATATGTCCAGTTTGAGCAGCTAGGTGCCTGACATTTAGCAGCACTGGGGAGGAGTGGTTCTGGACTTTAGTGGCATTGGGGATGGTATTGACATTTCATTAAACTGGGGTGGGGTCCGAGAGTTTGATAGCACGACAGTGAGGGTTTTGTAACAGCATCTGGAGAGATCCAGGAGTTTGGTGTTACGAAAACCTGTTAATTAGCTCAGCGTAGACTTGCTAAAGCTGAGGATCAGGATCCCCACAATAGAAGAAATAGAAAAACAGTCATTCTTTGTATGAACTGTATTTGCATAAGCACGATCAGAGATGAGTCAATGTTGACCCCTCTTACAAAGTATTATACTCAACTTTTCACTACAATAGCAGCTTGGTTGTCAGCTTTCACTCGTTTTTCTTCCCACAGTACAACAGTGACGACACTCCAAAAGTACTTAATTGACTGTAAAGTGCTTTGAGACGTCTGGTGGTCGTGAAAGACGCTATATAACTGCAAGTCTTTTTTCTGTCGGCTGGGGAGCAGTCCTTTTTTTCTTTTGCCCATTCCTTTTCTTTTATGATCGTTGCTTTCATCAGTGGTTTTCTTCTGTCTGTGGCTGTTTCAGTCCATCTGTCTGGTTTTGTGGTTTCACAATTCCGGCATCGATCACAAAGTAGAAGAACTCTTTATATGTTTAAAAGTTCTATTCAATCAGTTGTATATACCATCTTGTCAGTGTAATGCTGCCACCAAGTCTGTTCTAATTACATCATATGACAGCGCAGCGCATGACAAGAGTCTACTGATTGTACAAGTTTTAATCAGCAGTTACTGATGATAACTCTTAACTTATACAATCAGCAGTTTCTGATGACCAATATTTAAAGTGTGTAATTAGCGGTTCCCAACATTGGAAATACTGAGGAGCTGGTCCTGTACTTCAGCAGCACTGTGGTCAGGGCTCTGGGGTTTGACAGTGATTTGAAAGGATAACACAGGGTGGAGTTTGGTATTTCAATGAGGAAAGGACCCTGGGGTTAATGGCTCTGAAAATGGGAATCCTGGAATTTAACAGAATTGGGAGGTACTTTGGTTCACAACGAGACAATCTGCACCCGGGAGGGGAGAATTTAGAAAGAGGTTTGTAAGAAATCTCGCCAGAACAGTGATGTTTATTTTGATTGGAAAATTAAATCAGTTACTGTTATTGTTACACATTGTAGGTAGATAAATACAAAGCTACAATACAACAGTTGGTTCATTGTTTCCACAATTCCAGAATATAGATTATAACACTTGAAGATTCTATTCGCTCTGTTTTTTTCTGACCAAATGCCTTGCTCTGTCTGTCTCTCCCTGTTTCCCTCTGGAAAGAAAATAAACACATGGCTGCATTAATTAAAATAAATAGCATACATTTTAAAAAATGCCTATAAAATGCTCAGAAATTCATGTTATGCTATTTCCATGGTTTTTTTTTACAAAAAGGAACTTATTTTTTTACCTTTAAGCTCCCCAAATAGTTTCCTGTCTTGTTCTATAAGCAATTTTCATCACCTGGATACATAGGTGTAGGGGCTGGGAGAGGAAGGAGAGGTGTAAGGCTGACAAACAGCAAGATCTAATTTGGTTTGAAAGGCCAGTCTTGCTGTCAATCATTGAAGTTTAGAAATTTTCCTTTAAATATTTATTGTAGATAAAACTTTGAGAGCTCATGGTTTACGTTGTTTTCAGGATTTATGGCAAAAAATTCAGTTCTCTCATGCTTCTGGGCTTTTCCACTGTACTGCAAAGGGCTGGGGTTTGCAAACATCTGGCATACTCTGGGAAGTTGACATGACATAAAAGAAGGATTCTTATGTGCATTTGCAGTCAACATGAAGTGGGAAAGATTTTCCTGTGATTGACAAACGCATCAACCAACCAAGAAGATGCAAGGAATCTACAGAATCAGCAGAATCCTGTCAAGCACTCCAAATTGAATCTTGGGCTTCAGACCCAGGGGGTAGGCATCGTGGGCTTCAGACCCAGGACCTGTCTTTCGGATGAGATGTTAAACCGAGGCCCCGTCTGCCCTCAGGTGGACGTAAAAGATCCATGGCACTATTTTCGCGGAAGATCAGGGGAGTTATCCCCTGGTGTCCTGGCCAATATTTATCCCTCAATCAACATAACAAAAACAGTTTATCTGACCATTATCACATTGCTGTTTGTGGGAGCTTGCTGTGCACAAATTGGCTGCCGCGTTTCCCACATTCCAACAGTGACTACACTTCAAAAGCACTTCATTGGCTGTAAAGTGCTTTAGGATGTCCAGTGGTCATGAAAGGCCCCACATAAATGCAAGTCTTTTCAGGAATAGGCTTCTTGAAAATTTTTTTTTTGCCAACTATAAGAGTAATACTAAGCATTTTATTGTGAATTATAAATATTTTATGGGTTCCTTTGTTTTATTTGTGAATTTCTAGCTAGGTGAAAAATTCAAGCTGGCAACTCAAACGTTAGAACATTTTTGGAGTAATCTGGTTCAGTTTCTTTTTTCTGGATAGGTTTTCCTCACTGCAGAGGTAAGAGTTCTGACTTGTTGCAGTCAAAAGGATTCTGAAAACTTTCTTTTGAGTCGTAAGATTGGTTCAGTTTATTTATAGATTTTTCCCCCTTGCTCATTATGACAGAGCTCCTATTTGTTCTTTTTTATGAATCTGAAATTTAACCCAATCGGCAGCAAGAAATTGTGGAGCCACAAAGTAACACCCGAATGTGACTGACAGGAAGTACATACAGACAAGTCGTATAACTATTACTAGTACATCTTCCCTGTTGCTTACAGTGGCTTGAGGAATATGCTCTGTTATAACAGGGATCTTGCATTATGAGATGCACAATGTATTATCAGAACGACTGAGTGAAGCTCTATAACACTTGATGTGATGAATGTCGAAACCAGTTGTGCACCCCCAGGTACACTCAAACCTGTACCCGTTGGACGTGAGGGAGCGAAGATGGGGGTCATACAAAGGGAACGACTGGGATGGGGAAAGAATAAAGGTTTTGCTGGGCACAAATGTATTGGAGGTGGAGGTGAGGGTGTGGTTATGCATATCGACTGCTGCAGCAATATCAAAGACTAGCAGTTGGGTGTTAAAAGTGCAGTTTCTGGGTGATTCACAACAAAAACTGATCCTGTCCTGATCTGATATTCACAAATATTTTCGAGCAGGGGCTACCTGGACAGCAATCAGGAGTGGGAACTCTAGCTGATTTTCTCCTCCAACCTAGGTCAACAAAGGCCAACTGTAGTCTACACTTCCTCAGCAGATCCAAACCCAAGACACAAAATCTATCTTCAAAGCTCAGTGCACTTCAGCCAGGGATCATCCTCTTGTCGTGAACATTCCAGGTAATACAGACCAGGACCCTGTTCACCTGACACAATGCTTCAATCTTTAGGAAGCGATCAATGACAAAGTCTTTCTGCCTTCCTGTCACGTTTGACCTATACCCAGTTATGCTATTCTCTGTACCTAAATTCTGCATACCTATAACTGCACATTTATCTATGTTGAACAACGTTTGTCCGTTTATCCAAATCCTGTTGTAATCTGTATCCTCCTTCCAAGGTCCTGACACTATTGCACAATTTAGTATCTTCTGTGAATTTAATAACTACACTATCCCCTGTTCTAGATCATTAATAACCAGGAGGGAAAGCAATACAGACCCCTGGGGTACCAACTGGTGACTGGACTCCATGGGAAGCAGACCCATTTAAAATCACTCGTTGCCTATTGTCCTTTAGCCAATTTGTGATCCATCTCATAATATCTTACTTGACCCAAGGGAATTATTTTTTGCAAAATCCGTCCTGTGACACCTATCAAAAGCTTTTTGGAAATCCAAGTAAACAGTATATACATGATTTCCCTGATCTACCATTTCAATGATTTCTTCACAAAATTGGATCGGGTTTGCCAAACATAACCTCTGCTTTCTGAAACGATGCTAAGTATCATCCATCAAGCCCAAGCATTTTAGGTGATCATTTTTAAGTGATCATTAATAGCATCCCTACCGATCCTTTTATAGGAACAATGGAACAGGAGGAGGCCATTTAGCCCCTCGAACCTGTTCCACCATTCAATGAGATCATAGCTGATATTTGACCTATCTCCATATCCCTTAATACATTTTGTTAACAGAAATCTATCAGTCTGATTTAAAATTAACAATTGATCTAGCATCAACTGCCATTTGCAGAAGAGAGTTCCAAACTTCTACCACCCTTTGCGTGTCAAAGTGTTTCCTAACTTCACTCCTGAAAGGCCTGGCTCTAATTTTTAGGGACGTCCCCTTGTCCTAGATTTCCCAACCAGCAGAAATAATTTCTCTCTCTCTCTGTACCCTATCAGTTCCCCTTAATATCTTGAAATATAATCAAAAGCATCCTTTAATTTTCTAAATTCGAGGGACTACAACCCTAATGTCAAATTTTTGTTTTCATAATGCTCCTGTGCAGCACCTTGGGATGTTTTACTATGTTAAAGGTGCTATATAAATACAAGTTGTTGTTGTAGTTTGCACTCCTCGTAATTTAACTCTTGGAGTCCAGGTATAATTCTGGTAAACCTATGCTGCACTCCCTCTAAAGCCCATATATCCTTTCTAAGGTGTGGTGCCCAGAATTGAACACAATACTCCAGGTATAGTCTAACCAGGGCTTTGTACAGCTGCAGCATGACTTCTAACCCCTTGTATTCTAGTCCTCTGGATATAAAGGCTAGCATTCCAATAGCCTTTTGGATTATTTTTTGTAACTGTCCATTACATTATAATGATCTATGTACATGGACCCCCACTGCTTCTAGCTTTTAACCATTTTTAACCTTTTTCGGTCCAAAGTGGATGACCTCACACTTGACCTCCATTTGCCACAGTTTTGCCCATTCACTTAATCTAATATTATCTTTGTAATGTTATGCTTCCATCTACACTGCTTACAATGCTGCCAATCTTTGTGTAATCAGCAAACTTGGATATGTGTCTCTATCCCGTCATCTAAGTCGTTAATAAATATGGTAAATAGTTGAGGCCCCAGTCACTAGTCGCATCCTGCCAATTCGAGTACCTACCCATTGTCCCTACTCTCCATCTCTTGTCACTCAGCCAATTTTTTAACCAGATTAATAATTTGTCCTCAATTTCATGAGCTTCAACTTTAGCTAACAGTCTCTAATAAAATACTTTATTGAATGCCTTGATAAAGTTTTATCGAGGCATTTGATGGTTAAACTCCCAGTTCTGTTGTTACCCGGGTTGTGATTTTTTTTTTAAATTAAGGGCATGATGGGCATCTTTATCCAGTCATTCGGCATATTCCTGGTTCTACATGAACTATTGGGCACCTGCAACAACTTCAGTCATTTGTTTCAGTACCTAGGATAAATTAAATCTGGTGCTTCTCCCACCTTAAGCCCCTTTAACTTAGCCTGCACTATTTTCATGTGTAACCAACCCACTTGAGCTTTACTTTTGCCTACTGTACAAACGGCAGGTAATAGCACTTAAAAAGTATCTTTCAATTTTTCTGCCATGCCTTTGTTGTCCTCTCTAATTCTGCCTGAGTCACCCTGCAAAGGTCCTATTTGTTCTCCTACTGACTGACACCTGTCATAAAAACAAGAGTTGCTTCATTATTTTGTCTGTTTTCAACTATCCTCTCAATTCATTTTGGCTTGCCTAATATTTTTATTAACACTGATTACTTTTTATACCATTATTTTAGTGTCAAAAGACTATTCATTTTATTAGCCTTGAGCACAAGTTACCCAAGTCATCATACAGTGTTCACACCCTCTTAGCAATATACAAGGATTCACATCTTTCAGAATTTTCTTAAGTGTCTCAATTACTTTACAACATTCAAAGAGTAGTTGCCCTCAATATTAAGACAACGTTCAACCAAATATGGCACCGAGGAGTCCGAGTAAAACCGAGAACTGTGGGTTCAAAAGAAAAATCTTCCAGACGTTAGTCATATGTGACAACAATTTGCATTTATATAGCACCTTTTAATGTAGTAAAACATCCCAAGGCACCTCACAGGAATGTTGAACAAAATTTGACCCAAGCCACATGAGGAGACTTTATAACAGGTGACCAAAAAGCTTAGCCAAAGAGATACGTTTTAAGGAGCAAAAGGAGGCGAGTCAGAGATTTAGGGAGTGAATTCCAGAGTTTAGGGCCGAGGTAGCTGAAGGCATGGCCACCAATGGTGGAGCGATTAAAGTCTGGGATGTGCAAGAGGCCAGAGTTGGAGGAGCGCAGAGATCCTGAAGGGTTGTAAGGCTAGAAAAGGTTACAGAGGTAGGGAGAGGCGAGGCCATAGAGGGATTCTGGATTAGTTTGGATGTGGCACATCAGTACTGTATAATGAGTTAAAATAAGGCTAAGACAGTCCCTCTCGGTACAGGGTGTGGTGTACTAGCAATCAAAAGCCTGACTTACATCAGCAATGATAACACCAGACTGATTACATAGGAAGATGATTGTTGTTGTTTGGGGGCAATCATCTCAGCCCCAGAGCATCGCTGCAGGCGTTACTCAGGAAAATATCCTTAGCTCAACCATTTTTAGCTGTTCATCAATGACCTTCATTTTGTTGTAATATCAGGAGGGGGCTCTATTTCTATATTATTCCGCAGTGCTCAGCTCCATTCACTATTCTTCTGATAATGAAGCAGTTCATGCCATCCTACACCAGGATTTGGACAACATCCAGGCTTGGGCTGACAAATGACAGTTAACATACAAGTACCAGGCAATTACCAACTTGAACAAGATGAAGCCCAGCCACTCCTGCTCCCCTCCGCCAAGTCCCTATTTTCAACGTTTTGGAGTCACCATTGACCAAAAACTGAACTAAATTAGACATATCAATGGATAGCTTCCTGACTCTTCAAAACATCTTCCTCATCCACAAGGCTGACAAGAGAAGTGCAATGGAATATTCCCCACTCATACTGGCAACAACTCAAGAAATTCAACACTATCCAGGATAGAGAAATTTGATTGATCAGTGCTGTTACCCCTGGACTTGGTATTGAGTCCTCCACCACTAGTGGTGCTGTATATGTGTGATTTACAGGATATACTGCAGAAACTTATATTTCAACAGCACCTTTCTTTCCTGTGGCATATTCTGAGAATGACAAGAGCAACAATGTGAGAACACCATCACCTCCAAGTTACATACTTAGCATATATCGCCATTCATTCAAAGTCACTGGATACTTCAAAGAGAAGCCTCGCTCCCAACTTCTCAAGGCAGTTAGGGATAGGCAATAAATGCGATCTTGCTAGCAGCACTCAAATATATATTTTTAAATCTCACCCAATTCCCTTCCATTTCATCTCCACTAGGTCTCTCTTAATTTCTTTAAACTGAGCCTTTCAAAATGTGGCACCAGCATACTGTTAATCCGAAACTAACAAGAGCCATATATTTTAAATCTTATAATGGAGTGGTCCAAATCACTAAAGTGCTCCTTCACCTTTCGATCTGTCAACTGTGGCTCATTGCTGATGCTACTCCTTGCATTAATACATGCTTCTTGGGAACCTCCCATCGACTGTGGCTGTCCCCAGTTTTCTAAGTGGATAATTGAAATCTCTCATCAGCACTCCTTTTCATTCATTGGCCAACTTATGGATTTAATTAAACAGCTGCAGCAAGATTTGCATACATTTAGCTTTTCAAAAACAAGGATATTTCTGATGCAATGAACGTGTGTGTACATGTAATAAATTCCCTTCAGGAAATCATCTGACCCAGCAAGCCTGCCATGGCAATGTAGTTATCATTAGACAATATTTGTACAGTATGTTATTTTCTATCAAAGTAACAGCGAATGGAAGAGACATTTTTAATTCCTAATATTTTGGCCTACCAAAAGAATTCATATAAAAAATATAAAGTGCAAAAATGTTGTGGGGCCCGAGCTTCCAACTCTGGAGGAGTATGCTGGAGAATCAGCAGCACTGCAGGCCAACTTTTTTGGGATTTGCCATCAGATTAACTAACTTTTCTAACTAACTTTTCTAACTCACTGATCCCTTACCTACACTAACTTCAATTTATATGTTTCTATATGTTTCTAAAGTTGTTGATGCCAGTTCATTGGATATATTCAAGAGTGAGTTAGATACGGCCCTTACGGCTAAAGGGATCAAGGGGGACGGAGAGAAAGCAGGAAAGGGGTACTGAGGTGAATGATCAGCCATGATCTTATTGAATGGTGGTGCAGGCTTGAAGGGTCGAATGGCCTACTCCTGCACCTATTTTTTCTGTTTCTATGTTTCTAACTTTAAATGCCTCCAGCCCTCTCCTCTGATTTTGCTGTCCTCAACTCATACTCATCCTCCCATTATAAACGCCCCACTTATACCCATGACTATTTCCTCGATCCCCACTTTTCTTGGCCTCTCTGTGCACATGAGTTCTTAATCGTAGATGAGGCCGTGTCTGACCAGTTCCTTGTCTCCAGTGCCACTCACATTCCCCATCCTTGCTGAATCCCATTCCTCTTGCATTTGTCCATGGGGAAAAAAACTCCTATCCAGCTCCCTCTTCTCTGCCTCCAACCAGAATGATTCCTCTGCTACTGTTGACCTACTAAACTGTAACTTCCACCTTCGCTGTTGTTCCCAGAAAGTCCCTCACTGTTTTCCACCTCTAACTTTCCTGACGCAGCCCCTATCTTAGCATCCTCAAATCAGAGGGGCACAAAATCCAATGCATCTGACTCACAACTGGCTTAGTCATCAGACGATAGATTTGGTTTGACCATGCCAAGCTTTACCATGCTTCATTCTCCTTAACCAATACTGCCTACTAATCTACAATTATCATGGAGGGCAAGGACAAACCTTGCTTTCTCTTCTTCATAGTTAACTGCCCCGTTAAGCTTCCTTGTCCTTCCCCCTCCAATTCTAAGTTCAAGGAGCTTAAGGATGTCTCCAAGACCAAGGCCATCTGTGCAATTGCCCCTGCTACATTCCCCTCCTCATCTCCTCTATACAACTTTCTCTCCTTTCCTCAATATATGAACCTCTCTAGTCTCCCAACCTCTGAACCCGTCACTTTGCAGTTATCCTCTCATCTTTCCAAACTTGTCTCTTCTATGAGACCCACTTACTGATCCTCTCCTGACCACTCCTTCTGGCAGCCGATATTGTTAGCGCCATCTCTCCCTTCAAAACTGCTGTTATTCCCTATTTAAAAAAATATATCCTCGTCCTATGCATCCTCCAACTAACGTCACATCTCTAACCGATCATTCATAATTCAACTTGTCATTGCCTCCCAGTTCTATGCCCACCTCTTTGTTCAAACTCCCTGTTCAAATCATTCTAATCTGACCTGCCTATTTCATAGCACTGAAATGGCCCTAACAGAAGTTGTGAATGACATTGTCTATGAAGCATACGTTATTCCTCCTTGTCCTCAACCTTTCCACATGTTTCACCTAGTTGATCACACCATTCTCTTACACCACCTATTCCGCTGTTCAGCTTCATTGGACTGCCTTTACATGGTTCCACTTCTAACCATCCAGACAATTGCACTGTATCTCCTTCGAAGGCGTAACTTTTCAACCTATTCCCTGTTACTACCAGGAAATATGCATCACTCTAATTGCTACATAACTAGGCCTATGTAAGTTGAGTTTTTCCCTGTGTCCATTTGCGTGCACATTTTAGCTGCCGCTTCGGAGCCGAGACATTCACTTCTATTTGCACTTCTTTCTCCCCCTTTCTCTTCTCTCTATCCCTCCCTGACCAGTCTCTCCTGTCGTCATGCCGCCTTTGATCTCTCCTCTCCCGGATACTCTGTCCTCCTAAATCCCAATCCCAACCCCAACCCTTCATTACTCTTTGACCTTCCTACTCTCCTGCCCAGGCTCGACTCCCTCTTAGATAAGCATCCAGCTTCCCTCTATGCTTCTCTTGGCATCCTCCGAAGGACCCACTGTGGCACTCGTCGCTGTCTCCTCACGAGTAGCAACCCCAACTGTCTACTATTCTCTCACCGATCTTGCTGCCCAGCATGCCCACGGGGTGCTAATCTTGCCAACCTCCTCCCCGTCCAACTCACCCCTCCAAGCGCTGACTCTGTGGATGCTGGCAGAGGATCATCCAACACCGATCCTTTCCAGATCTTGTAGAATGTCCATTCACTTGTGAACAAAGCCCTTGCCATCCATGAGCTTATTATGGATGATTGCATCGACATCATGACCCTGACGGAAACTTGGCTGAGGGATGATGACACCTTATCCTTAAATGAAGCCTCCCCCACCTGGCTATACCTTCCATCACTTGCTCCACCCAGACCGCCATGGTGGCGGTGTGGCTCTCATCACCAAATCACATCTTGGTCTCCTACTCCTACTCCTCCGGCACTTTCTCCTTCTTTGAACATCTCACCTCATACTACCCCTCTCGCCTCTCATTTAAAATTCTTGTTTTCCACCGCCCACCCAAGTACGCAAAACTTTTTATCACTGAGATATCTTCACTGCTTTCCTCCCTCAGCCTCTGCACTGAGTGACTTCTCATCCTCGGTGATTTCAACCTCCATCTCAATTCTCTTTCTGCTCTGAGTTCACTACCCTCCTATCCTCCCACATTACAACAGTGACTACACTTCAAAAGTACTTCATTGGCTGTAATGTGCTTTGAGATGTCCGGTCAACGTAAAAGGCACTCTATAAATGTAAGTCTTTCTTTCTTAATCTCTCCCTCTATGTGAACTCCCCAAACCATATTCACGGCCACCCCCTTGACCTTGCCATCTCTCATGGCCTCGCTATTCCCACTGTGCCAATTACAAATAAGGCTATCTCTGACCACTTGTATCACTCTCCACCCACATCCCCCTTCCCCAACCCAGCCCTACTTTTTTCTGTGTCCACTCCTGAAAAAGGCTCTCTCCAAACTCTCTTGCAACTGCACTTATGAAGTCCGAACTGTCCAGCCTTTGGCCCTTCAGTCACCTTGATATTTCCCCAGCCACTGAACTGCTCAACTACACCCTCACCACCACCTTTGATGCCCTAGTCCCTATTAATACCATTGCTCTCTCTCGCCCTGGCCGTTCCTCCAGGTATGGTCCTCATCTTCGCTCCCTCAAGTCTAAGGGGCATAGACTTGAATGGATATGGCGGACAACTGGTTTAGCCATTCACCACCAGGTCTGGCTGGACCACATAAAGCATTATTGGGTTCTATTCTTGTCTGCCAAAACTGCTCACTATTCCAGGATCATTCAGGAATGCAAAGATAACCCCCCGGCTACTATTCTCTACTGCTAACTTGTCTTCCTAAACCCCTCTCCCCTGTCTCTACCACACTCCCCTCCAATAACAATGAGGCGCTCATAGACTTCTTTGTCTCAAAAGATTGAAACCATCCAATCAGCTTCCCTTCCTTGCCCCTGGCCCACCAGGCCAAACTTCCTCTGAGGTTCCCCCCTGCCCAAGCCCTGAACTTGCAGCTTTCTCCAGTTTTTCTCTGATCTCCCTTCTTGACCTCTCCATGCTCATCTTGTCTGTGAGACCCACATCCTGCTCCCTTGACCTATTCCCACGAAACTGCTGACCACCCAACTTCCTTTTCTGGTTTCCATGATAGCTGACATTGTTAATGGTTCTCTCTCCTCAGGTACTGTCCCCTTCTCCTTCAAATCTGCCGTCACCACCCCTCAAAAAAACTAATCCTTGATCCCAATGTACTTGCAAGCTACCGCCCCATCTCCAACCTCCCTTTTCTCTCCAAAGTCCTTGAACGTGTTGTCGCCTCCCAAATCCGTGCCCATATTTCCTGGAACTCCATGTTTGAATCCCTTCAATACGGTTTTCGCCCCTGCCACAGTACCGAAACAGCTCCCATCAAAGTCACAAATTGCATCTTTTGTGACTGTGATGAAGGTAAACTATTCCCTCCTTGTCCTTCTTGACCTATCTACAGCCTTTGACACGGTTGACCATTCCCTCCTCCTCCAATGCCTCTCCACCATCGTCCAGCTGGGTGGGACTGTATTCGCCTGGTTCCATTCTTATCTATCTAATCATAGCCAGAAAATCACCTGCAATGGCTTCTCTTCCCACTCCCGCATCGTTACCTCTTGGTGTCCCCCAAGGATCTGTCCTGGGCCCCCTCCTATTTCTCATCTATACGCTGCCCCTTGGTAGCATCATCCGAAAACACGGTGTCAGTTTCCACATGTACACTGACGACACCCAGCTCTACCTCACCACCACTTCTCTCGACCCCTTAATGGAGTCTAAATTGTCAGATTGCTTGTCCAACATCCAGTACTGGATGAGCAGAAATTTTCTCCAATTAAATATTGAGAATATCGAAGCCATTGGTCCCCGTCACAAACTCCGTTCCCTAACTACCAACTCCATCCATCTCCCATCATCCATCTGAGGCTGAACCAGATTGTTCGCAACCTTGGTGTCATACTTGACCCTGAAATGAGCTTCCGACCACATATCCGCAGCATAACTAAAACCGTCTATTTTCACCTCCATAACATTGCCTGTCTCCGCCCCTGCCTCAGCTTATCTGCTGCTAAAACCCTCAACCATGCCTTTGTTACCTCTAGACTTGACTACTCCAACGCTGGCCTCCCACATTCTACCCTACATAAGCCATCCAAAACTCGCAGCCCGTGTCCTAACTCGCACCAAGTCCCATCCACCCATCACCCCTGTGCTCGCTGACCTATGTTGGCTTCCAGTTAAGCAACGCCTTGATTTGAAAATTCTCATCCTTGTTTTCAAATTCCTCCATGGCCTTGCCCCGCCATATCTCTGTAATCTCCTTCAGCCTCACAACTCCCGCCCCCCCCCCCCCCCCGAGATATCTGTGCTCCTCAAATTCTGCCCCCTTGAGCATCCCTGATTATAATTGCTCAACCATCGGCGGCCGTGCCTTCAGCTGCTTGGGCCCTCAGCTCTGGAATTCCCTCCCTAAACCTCTCCGCCTCTTTATCTCTCTTTCCTCCTTTTAAGATGCTCCTGAAAACCTCCCTCTTTTGGTCATCTGCTGTAATTTCTTCTTATGTGGCTAGATGTCAAATTTTTATCTTATAACTCTCATGTGAAGCATGTTGGGATGTTCTACTACGTTAAAGATGCTATATTCCCGCTCCTTCCCGCTCCTGAAGTATCATCTCTGTAATCCTATACGAAGCTATCCTTGCCCTCTTTTTTTATTGATCTACTGTCCATTGGCAACATTGCCCATAGCCATGAGGTCTGCTTCCATATGTGTGCTGGTGACAGCCACCTCTACCTTTCGGCCACTTCTTGACCCCACAAAAACTTCTGTAGGATTGCCTGTCCCACATCTTGGATGAATCAGAAGTTCCTTCAACGAATCCATCATTATTGGCACTTGCCATAAACTCTGTCATAGATGGCACCCCCTCTCTGGCTGCTTGCTTGTCCTCTTCAAATACCTTCATTAGCTGGCTGCTCCCAATCGCTACAGACGCCTCCTGTTGCTTTCCATCCTGCAGCTCTGGTTGTCTGTGCATTCTTCCTTTCCCATCCCACCATTAGGGATTCACCTTGGACTTTTGGAACTCTCTAAGCTCTGTCTGCTCTCCTGTTCTTTTAAATCCTTTTAAAATTTACCTTTTGATCTAGCTTTCTGTTCCCTCTACTCGTCTTTCTTCCATGGTTCAGTGTCTGTTTCTCTTATTTTTCTGTAAAGTAATTTGGAACATTTTGTATGTTCAAGGTGTTGTATAAATGTAAATTCTTGTTGTAAACTTATTGAGCTGATTCTTTGTGTTTGCATCATAATGCAAGGATGCAGACAGTTAGAACAAGTTGCAACATTGCACTCCTGTTTAGCTTCCAGCAGTATATCATGTCTTTGAACGCTCAAAAGTATATGCTCAAGATTCAATCTTCATTTTTGAATCAGGCTCCAACAGGCCTCAAGTGAGAGCATCAGATGCCAGTATAAATCTGAGTAGGGTCCGATTGGTTTGATTAGAAGAGTCTAAAATCACAATTCCCATTTTGGTGATGTTAGTACCTGCTCGACGGCTGGGGAAGCTCTGTGAAGCTCAACAAAAACACTTCATTGGTTCCTACATGTCAATCCTTAGCGCTTAAACCCATGTGTTTGTTAGTGTAAATGGAGATTGCCAGTACAGTATAAATCACTCAGATCATTTGGAAGGTGGGATGAGAGCCTGTCAAAAACAGATTGGTTGGAAAATGGAACTCGGGCTTCAGTCAGTCATTATTTTTCCCCCTTTCTTGAGTAAAACTTGAGACAAAAAATTTTAAATAAGCTTTTGGTTTCTAAGAGTCAATTAATTTAGCGTTTGCCTCCAAAATAGCTAGGTATAATAGAAAAGCTGCTTAATACTTAGTATTTTCCTAAAAGGAACTTGGGACAGTTTTATGTGAAGGTTTATTTTCTTCCACTTGCAGCTTTTTTGAGATGAGATGGATGTTCCTGGTGAGAATGCATCAACTGCCTTTATTTGAGACTTTCCATCAGTGCTGGGAAATCAAATAGGGCATGGGATTAGAGTGGTGTAGCATTTAATGTTACAAAAAATTACACAGGTTTAGACTTAGAATTACAGTAGGCATCAAAAAACCAATAAATGCATTTGGTATCAATGATCAAAATATTCTGGGAGAGCAAGACCCCACAGATGCAGACGATGCAGGCATTGCAATCAGGGAGGAGGAGTGTGAAATATCAGATGAAATAAACATAGTGAGAGAGAAAGTATTAAGGGATTTAGCATCTTTGAAAGTGGATAAATCCCAAGGCCAGGATGAAATATATCCCAGGCTGTTGAGAGAAGTGAGAGAGGAAATAGCAGAGGCTCTTACCATCATTTTCCAAGCCTCTCTGGCTACAAGTGTGGTGCCGGAGGACTGGAGGACTGCTAACTTTGTACCGTTGTTTAAAAAGTGAGAAAGGGATAGACCGAGTAATTACAGGTCAGTCAGCCTAACCTCGGTGAAGGGAAAATTATTGGAAAAAATTCTGAAGGACAGGATAAATCTTCATTTAGAAATTCACGGATTAATCAAGGATAGTCCGCATGGATTTGTTAAGGGAAGGTCGTGTCTGACTAACTTGATTGAATTTTGTGGAGGTAACAAGGAGGGTCGATGAGGGTAGTGTATTTGATGTAGTTTATATGGATTTTAGCAAGGCTTTTGATAAGGTCCCACATGGCAGACTGCTCACAAAAGCCCATGTGATCCAAGGCAAAGTGGCAAGTTGGATCCAAAATTGGCTCAGAGGCAGGAAGCAAAGGGTAATGGTCGATGGGTGTTTTTGTGACCGGAAGGGTTCCGCAGGGCTCAGTACTACGTTCCTTGTTTTTCTCCCTTAAACAACGGTACCACATTAGCAGTCCTTCAGTCCTCTGGCACCACACCTGAAACCAGAGAGGATTGGCAAATGATCGTCAAAGCCTCTGGTATTTCCTCTTTTACTTCACTTAACAGCCTGGGATGCAGTTCATCTGGGCCTGGGGACTTATACACTTTCATGCTAAACCCCTTAATACTTCCTCTCTCACTGTTTATTTCACTCTTCTCCTCCTCGTTAGTAGTGTCTGCATCGCCCCTCTCTTTTGTGAAAACACACGCAAAGTATTTATTAAGAACCGTACCCACATCTTCCGACTCCACACACAGATTACCCTCATGGTCTCTTAATAGGCCCTACTCTTTCTTTAGTTATCTTCTTGCTCTTAATATATTTGCGGCCCTGGAACTACGGGTGGATGAACTCTGGAGCATCCACGATGCTGAGAATGACGTGAATAGCACGTTTAGAGAGTTGGTCTTACCGCAGGAAAAGGGTACACAGCCAGATAGGGAATGGATGACCAACAGGAAGAGCAGTGGAGGGAAGGTAGTGCAGGGGGTCCCCTGCGGTCATCCGTCTGCAAAACAGATCCACCGCTTTGGGTACTGTTGAGGGGGATGACTCATCAGGGGAGAGCAGCAGCAGCCAAGTTCATGGCACCGTGGGTGGCTCTGCTGCACAGGACGTCAGGAAAAAGAGAACTATAGTGATAGGGGATTCAATTGTAAGGGGAATAGATAGACGTTTCTGCGGCCGCAACCGAGACTCCAGGATGGTATGTTGCCTCCCTGGTGCAAGGGTCAAGGATGTCTCGGACCGGGTGCAGGGCATTCTGAAAAGGGAGGGTGAACAGCTAGTTGTCGTGGTGCATGTAGGCACCTACGATACAGGTAAAAACGGGATGAGGTCCTACAAGATGAATTTAGGGAGCTAGGAGCTAAATTAAAAAGTAGGACCTCAAAAGTAGTAATCTCAGGATTGCTACCAATGCCACGTGCTAGTCAGAGTAGGAATTCGCAGGATAGCTCAGATGAATACGTGGCTTGAGGAGTGGTGCCGAAGGTAGGGATTCAAATTCCTGGGACATTGGAACTGGTTCTGGGGGAGGTGAGACCAGTACAAACCGGACGGTCTGCACCTGGGCAGGACCGGAACCAATGTCCTAGGGGGAGTGTTTGCTCGTGCTGTTGGGGAGGAGTTAAACTAATATGGCAGGGGGATGGGAACCTATGCAGGGAGACAGAGGAAAGTAGAATGGGGGCAGAAGCAAAAGATAGAAAGAAGAAAAGTAAAAGTGGAGGGCAGAGAAACCTAAGGCAAAAACGCCAGATTACACCAAAATTCTAAAAGGGCAAAGTGTGTTAGAAAGACAAGCCTGAAGGCTCTGTGCATCAATGCGAGGAGTATTCGGAATAAGGTGGACGAATTAACTGTGTAGATAGCAGTTAATGGGTATGATGTAATTGGCATCACAGAGACATAGCTCCAGGGTGACCAAGGCTGGGAACTCAACATCCGGGGTATTCAACATTTAGGAAGGATAGACAGAAAGGAAAAGGAGGCGGGGTGGCATTGCTGGTTAAAAAGGAAATTAATGCAATAGTAAGAAAGGACAATAGCTTGGATGATGTGGAATGGTATGGGTGGAGCTACGGAATACCAAGGAGCAGAAAATACTCGTGGGAGTTGTGTACAGCCACCAAACAGTAGTAGTAAGTTTGGGGACTGCATCAAACAAGAAATTAGGGATGCATGCAATAAAGGTACAACAGTTATCATGGGTGAGTTTAATCTACATATTGATTGGGCTAACCAAACTGGTAGCAATGCGGTGGAGGAGGATTTCCTGGAGTGTATTAGGGATGGTTTTCTAGACCAATATGTCGAGGAACCAACTAGGGAGCTGGCCATCCTAGACTGGGTGATGTGTAATGAGAAAGGACTAATTAGCAATCTTGTTGTAAAAGGCCCCTTGGGGAAGAGTGACCATTATATGGTAGAATTCTTTACTAAGATGGAGAGTGACACAGTTAATTCAGAAACTAGGGTCCTGAACTTAAGGAAATGTAACTTCGATGGTTTGAGGTGTGAATTGGCTAGAATAGACTGGCAAATGATACTTAAAGGATTGACGGTGGATAGGCAATGGCAAACATTTAAATATCACATGGATGAACTTCAGCAATTGTACATCCCTGTCTGGAGTAAAAATAAAATGGGGAAGATGGCTAAACCGTGGATAACAAGGGAAATTAAGGATAGTGTTAAATCCAACGAAGAGGCATATAAATTGGCCAGAAAAAGCAACAAACCTGAGGACTGGGAGAAATTTAGAATTCAGCAGAGCGGGACAAAGGGTTTCATTAAGAGCGGGAAAATAGAGTACGAGAAGAAGCTTGCCGGGAACATAAAAACTGACTGCAAAAGCTTCTATAGATATATGAAGAGAAAAAGATTAGTGAAGACAAACGTAGGTCCCTTGCAGTCTGATTAAGGTGAAATTATAATGAGGAACAAAGAAATGGCAGATCAATTGAACAAATACTTTGGTTCTGTCTTCACGAAGGAAGACACAAATAACATTCCTGAAATACTAGGGGACCGAGGGTCTAGTGAGAAGGAGGAGCTGAAGGATATCCCTATTGGGCGGAAAATTGTGTTTGGGAAATTGATGGGGTTGAAGGCCGATAAATCCCCAGGGCCTGATAGTCTGCATCCCAGAGTACTTAAAGAAGTGGCTCTAGAAATAATGGATGCATTGGTGATCATTTTCCAACAGTCTATCGACTCTGGATCAGTTCCTATGGACTGGAGGGTAGCTAATGTAACACCACTTTTTAAAAAAGGGAGGGAGAGAGAAAGCGGGTAATTATAGACCAGTTAGCCTGACATCAGTAGTGGGGAAAATGTTGGAATCAGTTATTAAGTATGCATTAGCAGCGCATTTGGAAAGCAGTGACAGGATCGGTCCAAGTCAGCATGGATTTACAAAGGGGAAATCATGCTTGACAAATCTTCTGGAATTTTTTGAGGATGTAACTAGTAGAGTGGATAAGGGAGAACCAGTGTGTCATGTATTCAACTATCATTGTAACCCATGTATAAGCTGACCTAAGTTTTACACCTTGAGAACATTGACCACAAGGGACGAACTTGTGGGAGACATTCCTAACCTGGACTTTCAGGTATAAAAAGGGAAACTCCACCCACCTTCATCACTTGAGGTCTTGGTAATAAAGGTAACTGGTCACAGAGTGACCTTCTCTCAAGTATGGGCCTCGTATGCATTTATACTGTATAGTAAGGACATATCATTGGTGATGAGAAACTGGGATTTAAACCATGTGAGCATGGCCACGAGCAGCACAGAAGCGACGTACTGTGTTGGTGATGATTGGGACGACTATTGAGAGACTACAGCAAAGTTTTGTCACTAAGGGATGGTTGGGACAGGATTTGTCGACAAACGCACGGCTCATCTCCTGACGGCTTGTGGATCCAGAACATATTCCCTGATGAAAGACCTCCTAGCACCAGAGAAGCCGGCGGACAAGACGTTCGAAGAGCTCAGTAAGGTAATTGGGGAACACCTTAAACCGGCGAGCAGCATGCACATGGCGAGACACCGGTTTTACACGCACCGGCGGCGAGAAGGGCAAAGCGTTCCAGAATTCATGGCAGATCTCCGGCGACTGGCGAGCCTATGTAAATTCCCAGATGCATGCAGAGCGGAGATGCTGCGAGACTTTTTTATTGAGGGCATCGGGCACGCTGGGGTTTTCAGGAAACTGATTGAGACCAAAGACTTGACCTTGGAAGCGGTGGCTCTGATAGCCCAGATATTTATCTCAGGGGAGGAAGAGATCAGAATGATGTATGACAAAAATCTTGGCTCAAATGCGGCAAACAACCAGGGAGTCAACATTGTTAACGCGGCACACAGTTCTCTAGACAGGCAAGGGCAATCGGACTGTTACAGAGACAGTCAGAGACGATTGACTGGTAATGGACCTTTTGTTTCCAACAACAGGGCCTCCAGCTCATGCTGGAGGTGTGGAGGCAAACACCCAGCCAGAGCTTGCAGGTATCAGCAACATACCTGCAGAAACTGCAACGTCGGCGGTCACTTGGCACGTATGTGCAGGAAGCCTGCAGCCAGGTTGATGTACGAGGAGGACGGGCCCGATGTAAGCCCTACGAGGCCAAATGAATACTGGGGGAAATCGCTGGAAGCTGAAGTTCAGCGAGTTCATGTGGAGCACATATACAGTTCATATACCAGGACGCCACCGCTAATGATGAAAGTGCTCCTCAATAGCATCCCAATACTAATGGAGCTAGACACGGGGGCCAGCCAGTCCCTGATAAGTATCAAACAGTTCGAAAGGTTGTGGGAGTCCAAGGCCAGGAGGCCAAAATTATTGCCGATTGACGCACAACTACGGACATATACAAAGCAGCGCCATGGTAGTCGTGACCCACAAAGATTCGGAGAACAGGTTGCCACTCTGGATTGTCCTGGGGGACGGTCCCGCACTACTTGGGAGGACTTGGCTTGCTGTCATGAACTGGAAATGGGGCGATGTCAATGCAATTTCTTCTGTGGAGCGAGTATCATGCTCACAGGTCCTGGACGAATTTGACTCATTATTTCAACCCAACATCAGCACTTTCATGGGGACCAAGGTAGTGATTCACATAAACCCAGATGCCAGACCAGTACACCACAAGGCCAGAGCGGTGCCGTACGTGATGCAGGAAAAGATAGAATGCCAATTGGACCACCTGCTGAGGGAAGGCATCATCTCGCCAGTCGAATTCAGTGACTGGGCGAGCCCGATCGTGCCGGTGCTCAAGGCGGATGGGTCGGTCAGGATATGTGTCGATTACAAGGCCACCATCAATCGGGTGTCACTCCAAGACCAGTACCCGCTGCCGAGAGTGGAGGACCTCTTTGTGACCATATCCGGTGGCAAACGTTTTTCAAAATTGGACCTGACCTCAGCTTACATGACCCAGGAGCTGGCGAGTGAGTCGAAGAAGCTGACCACCATCACGACACACAAGGGGTTGTTTGAGTATAACAGATGTCCATTCAGGATTCGTTCGGCCGCCGCGATCTTTCAGCAAAATATGGAAAGCCTCCTCAAGTCGATTCCAGGGACGGTGGTTTTTCAAGACGACATCCTCATCACGGGTTGTGATACTGAAGAACACCTCCACAACCTGGAGGAGGTGCTACGCAGACTGGACCGAGTAGGGCTGCGACTGAAAAAGGCGAAGTGCGTCTTCTTAGCTCCAGAGGTAGAATTCCTGGGGAGGAGGGTAGCAGCAGATGGGATCAGACCTACTGCATCCAAAACGGAAGCGATCCAGAGAGCACCCAGACCCCGTAACACGACGGAGCTGCGTTCGTTCCTGGGGCTCCTGAACTATTTTGGGAACTTTCTCCCACATTGAACACGCTGTTGGAGCCGCGACACGTGTTCCTACGCAAAGGTCGTGATTGGGTCTGCGGGGACAGCCGGGAAAGGGCTTTTGATAGAGCACGCAATTTGTTATGCTCCAACAAACTGTTAACGTTATATGACCCGTGTAAGAAACTTGTTTTAACGTGCGATGCGTCGTCCTATGGCGTCGGGTGTGTGTTGCAGCATGTGAATGCCAATGGTCAGTTACAGCTGGTAGCTTATGCCTCCAGAAGTCTGTCCCAGGCAGAAAGGGGCTACGGGATGGTAGAAACGAAAGCGCTTGCGTGTGTATATGCAGTAAAAAAAAAATGCACCAGTACCTGTTTGGCAGGAAATTTGAGTTGGAGACAGACTACAAACCTCTAACGTCCCTTTTGGCCGACAACAAGGCCATAAATACGAATGCATCAGCCCGCATACAGAGGTGGGTACTTACGTTAGCCGCCTATGACTACACAATTCGGCACAGACCGGGCACTGAAAACTGCGCCGATGCACTCAGCAGGCACCCACTAGCCACCACTGGGGTGGCAACTGAGCATGACGCTGATATGGTCATGGCTGTTGAAGCTTTCGAAAGTGAAGGCTCACCTGTGACAGCCCGTCAGATTAAAGTCTGGACAAATAAAGACCCGCTACTGTCTTCAGTTAAGAAATGTGTCCTGAATGGGGACTGGGCAGCTACGTACGCGGCATGCCCTGAGGAATTTAAACCGTTTCATAGGTGCAAGGATGAACTCTTGATTCAGGCCGATTGCCTACTGTGAGGAAACCGAGTAGTCATGCCCCAGAGAGGCAGAGAGGTGTTTATCAGAGAACTTCATAATGAGTAATGTCACGATGAAGGCAATTGTCAGGTCACACATTTGGTGGCCAGGGATCGATGCAGACCTGGAACTTTGTGTTCGCAGGTGCAACACATGTGCTCAGCTGGGTAACGCACCCAGGAAAGCCCCCCTTAATCCCTAGTCCTGGCCCGCCAAGCCATGGTGACGCATCCATGTGGACTACGCAGGTCCTTTCATGAGAAAAATGTTTTTGGTTGTAGTAGACGCCTACTCCAAATGGATTGAGTGTGCCATTTTAAATTCAAGCACATCCTCTGCCACGGTAGAAAGTCTACGGGCAATGTTCGCTGCCCATGGTCTCCTGGATGTCTTGGTCAGCAACAATGGCCCGTGCTTCACAAGCACTGAATTCCAGGACTTCATGGCAGGCAATGGAATCAGCCATGTCAGAACGGCACCGTTCAAGCAGGCCTCAAACGGCCAGGTGGAACGAGCAGTGCAGATAATCAAACGGGATGTTCAGAATCCAAGAGGGTTCCCTACAAAGCCGCTTATCACGCCTCCTGTTGGCCAATAGATCCCGACGCACTCACTCACAGGGGTTCCACCCGCAGAGCTGCTAATGAAAAGGACGCTTAGAACCAGGTTATCCCTTATACACCCTACTATGAAAGAAATTGTTGAGAGCAGGCGTCAGTCACAATGTGACTACCATGACAGGAATGCGAGGGCGTGATGTATTGATGTCAATGACCCTGTTTCTGTCCTTAATTACGCTGCAGAGCCCAAATGGTTTGCAGGCACTGTGATTGCCAAAGAGGGGAATAGGGTTTTGGTACTTAAACTTACCAATGGACAAATCTGCCACAAACACGTGGATCAAACTAAAAGGAGGTTCAGCAACCCCATAGAAGAAGCAGAGGAAGAACACGACGTGGAGTTTATTCCACCACAGGTGACCGAACACCGGAACCAAGTGGAGGAGAGCCCAGTCACTGTGGGCAGTCCGGACAAGCCTGAGGCACTGCAAACAGCAGACACTCAGGCTAGCGCCCAACAACCGGAGCCCCAACTCAGGCGCTCTACAAGGGAGCATAAACCATCAGAGAGACTTAACCTGTGATCCCAATAAGACTTTGGGGGGGAGGTGATGTCATGTATTCAACTATCATTATAACCCACGTATAAGCTGACCTAAGTTGTACACCGTGAGAACATTGACCACAAGGGGGTGAACTTGTGGGAGACACTCCTAACCTGGACTTTCATGTATAAAAGGGGAAGCTCCACCCACCTTCATCACTTGAGGTCTTGGTAATAAAGGTAACTGGTCACAGAGTGACCTCTCAAGTATGGCCCTCGTGTGCATTTATACTGTATAGTAAGGATGTATCACAGTGGATGTGGTGTATTTGGACTTTCAAAAGGCTTTTGACAAGGTCCCACACAAGAGATTTGTGTGCAAAATCTAAGCACATGGTATTGGGGGTAATATACTGATGTGGATAGGGAACTGGTTGGCAGACAGGAAGCAGAGAGTCGGGATAAATGGGTCCTTTTCAGAATGGCAGGCAGTGACTAGTGGAGTGCCGCAGGGCTCAGTGTTGGGACCCCAGCTCTTTACAATTTACATCAATGATTTGGATGAAGGACTATCTCGAAGTTTGCAGATGACACTAAACTGGGTGGCGGTCTGAGCTGTGAGGGGGACGCTGGGAGGCTGCAGGGTGACTTGGACAGATTAGGTGAGTGGGCAAATGCATGGCAGATGCAGTATAATGTGGATAAATGTGAGGTTATCCACTTTGGGGGCAAAAACGCGAAGGCAGAATATTATCTGAATGATGGTAGATTAGGAAAAGGGGAGATGCAACGAGACCTGGGTGTCATGGTACATCAATCATTGAAAGTTGGCATGCAGTTACAGCAGGCGGTGAAGAAGGCAAATGGTGTGTTGGCGTTCATAGCTAGAGGATTTGAGTATAGGAGCAGGGAGGTCTTACTGCAGTTGTGCAGGGCCTTGGTGAGGCTTCACCTGGAATATTGTGTTCAGTTTTGGTCTCCTAATCTGAGGAAGGATGTTCTTGCTATTGAGGGAGTGCAGCGAAGGTTCACCAGACTGATTCCTGGGATGGCAGGACTGACATATGAGGAGAGACTGGATCAACTGGGCCTTTATACACTGGAGTTTAGAAGGATGAGAGGGGATCTCATAGAAACATACAAGATTCTGACGGGTTAGATGCGGGAAGTATGTTCCCGATGTTGGGGAAGTCCAGAACCAGGGGACACAGTCTTAGGATAAGGGGTAAGCCATTTAGGACTGAGATGAGGAGAAACTTCTTCACTCAGAGAGTTGTTAACCTGTGGAATTCCCTACCGCAGAGAGTTGTTGATGCCAGTTCATTGGATGTATTCAAGAGGGAGTTAGATATGGCCCTTACGACTAAGGGGATCAAGGGGTATGGAGAGAAAGCAGGAAAGGGATACTGAGGGAATGATCAGCCTTGATCTTATTGAATGGTGGTGCAGGCTCGAAGGGCCGAGCCTATTTTCTGTGTTTCTATAAACATCTTTGGGGTTTCCTTGATTTTACTTGCCAAGAATTTTTCATGTTCTCTCTTTGCTTTCCTGATATCCTTTTTCATTTAACCCTCGGACTTTCTATACCCCTCTAGAGATTCTGCAGTATTTAGCCCTCAGTATCTGTCATAAGCCTCCCTTTTTTTCCCTTGACATCCAGAGGCTCTAGATTTGTTAGTCCCTCCCTTTTTCATATTTGGCCTGAACTCTACGGATCTCCTTTAATGCCTCCCACTGCTCTGACACTGATTTTCCTTCAAGTAGCTGTTTCCAGTCCAGTATGGCTAAATCACCTCTCAGCTTTGCAAAGTTAGCTTTTCCCCAATTTAGAACTTTTATTCCTGGTCTATCCTTGTCCTTTTCCATAACTACCTTAAATCTAACTGAATTATGGTCACTAGTACCTAAATGCTCTCCCACTGATACCCCTTCCACCTGCCCAGCTTCATTCCCGAAAACTAAATCCAGAACCGCCCCCTCCCGTGCTGGGCTTGCTACGTACTGGCCAGAAAAGCTGTCTGAAATGTATTTTAGGAATTCTGCACCCTCTATACCCTTCACACTAATTTTGTCCCAGTTAATATTCGGGTAGTTGAAATCCCCGACTATTACTGCCCAATAGTTTTTGCACTTCTCAGAAATGTGCCGACATATTTGCTCTTCTATCTCCCTCCCATGTTTGGGGTCGATGGTGCACTCCCAGCAGTGTGATCGTCCCTTTTTTGTTTTTCAGTTCGACTCATATGGCCTCGTTTGAGGATCCCTCTAACTCTTTTTGAGTCTACCTGCAAAAACATAAAACATTAAATCGTGCCACCCAACCTGGGTGACACACCAGACATTTACAAGGCCTTTTTTTTTCCTTTTTTTTTTGTTTTTTTTTGGGGAGGATCCCTCTAACATATCATCCCTCCTCACAGCTGCAATAGTTTCTGTAATCAATAACACCCCTCTGTCTGGAAAAAGCTAGAGCTGTAACAAGTTTTAAGCAAGTGCAGGGAACGGAGAAAGAACAAAAGGGAGGTATTGTGATAGGGTGGAAGGCAGGAAAGATTAAATGATGAAAGAGATGATAGTGCAATGCAAAAGCGGATGGTAATGGGACAAGTGAAACAAAAGATGGGTCCAGAAGAGGTGTAAATGGGAATGGCATCAACAACTGTTGTCTGAAAAACGAGGACAGAGGTTATGGATCCGAAATTGTTGAACTCCGTTTTGTTTTGTAAAGTGCCAGCAGTGTTTGCACTTCCAGTGCCTGCTGGCTGCAGAGTAAGGAGCCATGGTTAGGGTGTGCGTGCAGTTTGCCCTTGGTTGCAGCGAGGTCAGGCTGGATGTTGTTGTCGCTGCATTGCTGGCTGTGTGCTGTCAGTGTGCCCCTCCCCCACCCCCACCCCCACCCTCCAGTCACGTGCTGGGCACTGGCTCACGTGTGCTGTGTAATGGCGCCGAGTCTGTGGCGGAGGTTGTGCTTGGACTGAGCCGCCGCCGCGTGTCCGTGCCGGCGCCGCGCTTACCCCGGAGCCGAGGGCGGGGGGGAGAAACGTAACCAGACACCGGGACACACTCTTTCAATGCAGTGAGTAGCGCCGCACGGACGGGGATCGAGGCCGCGGGCCTGGGCGTCAGGCCCTCCGCTGCGAGCTAGGCCGCGAGTGAGGCACGGTGAAAGCGCACGGTCCGAGGCCGGGCCTCGGTGCTTTGTTCCCCGAGCTGGGGTGGGTTGTGTGTCCGGTCCCCAGATTAGCGAGGAGTCTGCAGCTGCTTTATTCCGCTGGCTGGACGCCTTTAGGCCGTAGGTTCGCCAGGGCCACGAATCGCGCCTCGGTTAAGCCGCGCCCGCGCCCCCGCCCGATCGATTCCAAGCTCGACGGAGCGGCAGCTCGGCTTTCCGGGCCTTGTGTCTTATTCCTGATTAATCTGTGGCACTTAACGCGGGAGTGAATCGGATTAAAGTGCGTGAAGGAGTATCAGTTTGCGCTGGGGATTGTGTGCGTGCGTATCGGCTTATTTTACACCAGTAGGAAGCTGTCGACGGGTTGTACGTGCTTCCCGGAGTTTGGCATGAGCGGGCAGGGAAATTAGCTCTCGAGTTGTGCATTAACAACTGGCGACGGTTGTCTTTCTCCAACCCCCCGCCCCCCCCACCAATTGGATTTACCAGAACGAGTCTGACTAGTTCATAGGGGAAATAGTAGTCCAATTGGATAAAAAATTTGGAAAAAAAAATACTCACTAGCTCAGGCAGGATCTGTCCAGAGAGCGAGTTAATATTTCAGGTAGACGACCTTTCGTCAGTCAAATTGGTTACTGCGATGCCATCAGATGATTAACGTTCACATTCTTAACGAAAATTTAATTGTAGTGGTAGAAACTAAAATATTTTAGACAGTTAAAGTATTTTCTAGGACTGGCAGGCACTTGGAAGTGTATATTAATTTTGTTTTGCTCATTGATTCTGGACACGAATAGGTAGTTTGTCCAGTCCCCCAAACTCCGATTTAATATTTTGGATGTATGTGTTAAAACTACTCTATTTGACTCTGACCTGGATAGCCTGATACAACTATATATATGATGCAAGTAAAATATTTGCACACTTGCAAATTATATTTGGACCAGATGACAATATCTTGGCAACAGTAGTGGTTTAAAGGTTTGCAGATCTAAATTGAACTACTTAGTCATTTTGTTCCCCTCGGATATGTCACCAAATCTCTCAACAGAAATCATTTCAGTATTTTAAATGATTCTGGGACGCTGGTACGCCAAGCATTAACAGGTGTACTGCTTTCTGGTAAGACTACTGCAGCATAACTCCTGTGACTAGTTGTACTGTACTTTTGCTCTCTAGTCAGGTTACACTCGTACATTGACCGCACCCAGCTCTACCTCACCACCAACTCACTCAATCTCTCCACCGCCTGATTTGTCATGTTGCTTGTCCAATCTCCAGTATTGGATGAGCAAAAATGTCATCCAATATTGGAAAGACCGAAGCTATTGTTTTCAATCCTTGCCACAAACTCCCTTCCCTAGACACCGACTCCATCCCTCTCCCTGGCCACTGTCTGAGGCTGAACCAGACTGTTGCAACCGTGGCATCCTATTTGACCCAGAGCTGAGCTTCCGGCCCCATATTCTTTCCCATTACCAACATTGCCTATTTCCACCCCCACAGCATCGCCTGCCTCCGCCCCTGCTTCAGCTCATCTGCTGAAACCCTCATCCATGCCGTTGTTATCTCTAGACTTGACTATTCCAATGCTCACCTAGCCCGCCTCCACATTGCACACTCCTTAAACTTGAGTTAATTCAAATCACCTCTGTGCTCGCTGACCTATATTGGCTCCCGGTCTGGCAGCGTCTCGATTTTAAAATTCACATCCATAGTCTCACCCCTCCTCATCTCTGTAACCCCCTTCAGCCCTACAATCCTCTGAGATCTCTGCGCTCCTCTATTCTGGCTTGTGCACCCCTGATTTTCATCATTCTTTCATTGTCGGCTGTGCCTTCAAGTGCCAATGATCTAAACTCTGGAATTCTCTTCCCCCAGCCTCTCCACCTCTCTCTCCTCCTTTTAAGATGCTCCTTAAAACCTACCTCTTTGACCAAGCTTTTGGTCGACTGTCCTAAAATCTCGTGGCTTGATGTTAATTTTTTTTGCTAGTAGCTCCTGTGAAGTATCTTGGGACATTTTATCTGTTAAAGGTGCTATATAAATGCATGATGTTGTAGTCTTATGGGTTTGAATGTCTATAATGGTGTTTTATGTTACTGATTCTTAAAAAAAGTAAAGTAAAACAAATAGGTGATTAGTTGTTAAAGTTTGAGCTAAATTAGAACAAAGAATTGAGTCAATGACATTTTAAAAATCTCTGAAGTTTGTTTTGTCAATACGATATGCTACAGGGAGGTGAGGTGGCAGTGCAATTGCCATTGTCCCATACTCGTGGAAATTTATACTCTGGTACACTGTATTCTGATTTAATATGGAACAGAACTTAGACCAGTTAATGTGGCTGTGATGCTGATTTGCAGTAATGCTCTTCGTGTTCTGTTACCCGGTGCTGAAAATCCCCATGTGATATTTTTAAGTGAAATTACATTTGTGTAATAAGTTTGAGGAGAAATGCACACAGTTGTCAGGTGGGGCAACAGTTTGGTTATGAAACTTAATTGGATTCTAGCTGCTGTGTGTGATTCTTCACTTTGTAGCATATGTCTGATCTTTGGTGTGCCAACACTATGTTGCTGAGCAGATATTTGGTTCCTACTAGGAAGCAGGGAAGCTCGGCTAGCAGCCAGTCTCGCACTAGTGATGATTTCAGATTGATGCTGTAGACTGGGAAATGTTGCCCACCTAACGGGCAGTGCTGTATGTGCATGATTCTTTATTAAAATTGAAAAATTGCACCAATGCAATTTCCCCACCCTTTCCTTCCTATTATTGTATATGAGCATGAGATTTGGATCTGAGTACATCTTGTTGTAATCCATTTTCTTTTTGGCAACTTGTGAAATTTATACTATCCAAAGTCACCACACAAGTTGCACAAAGTACTATGCTACTTGCTTGATCGTTCACTATGTCTTCAACTTTCTTATGTGTTGCAACTAATTTGCCTTTGGTGCTTCAGGATCCAAGATTATTTTGTTATCTTATTAACTTGCTGTCTTTTCCACTTGTGAGGAACTCTGCCAAATAGCAATGAGTGCTACTCTTACATAGTTATTCACAATGCCTTCATATAATGAAAACGAGGAAGAGGCCAAGCACACTGGTTCTACCACAGCTATTGCACATAACACTGTTCTTATCCTTCAGAACAGTCTGCGTTCAGTCTATAGTTGGTGGGTATAGCTCGTGCAGTCTTGCACCTGTCGTGCATTGATGGTCTTTGGGAGCTCTGGTCAAAACATCTGAGAAGGGAGTATATCATGGGCAGGCCCAACAGGTCAGGGTGAACCTGGAGGAATCTCAATTATTAGCATCTCGATTCCATAGGCAGCAAATTCCAAGGTGTTATTCAATTTTTAAAGAATTTGTTCCTGGGATGTGGACGTTGCTGACAAGGCCAGCATTTATTGCTCATCCTAATTGCCCTTGAGAAGGTGGTGGTGATCCGCCAACTTGAACCGCTGCAGCCCTTGTGGTGCTGGTACTCCCACAGTGCTGCTGGGGAGGGAGTTCCAGGATTTTGACTGCAACGATGAACGAACAGGTGCAGCGTTGAGAATCAGGAATGTTCGGGACTGAGGCCGTTCCACTTTCAATCGTCCTTCTGACGTCATGAATACAGAAACACCTGAGCCCAGGTTTGGGTATTTCTGAATTTCTGAACGTCAGAAAGAGAGGAGGGTGGGGAGGAGATCCACGCCGAGAAGCTGTTCGGGCGGGCCGGCCCCACCGTGGGGGAGTTGTTCAGGCAGGCCAGCCCCACCGCGGGGGAGTCGTTCGGGCGGGCCGGCGAGGGGGCCCTGAAGTAAGGGGGCAGCAGTGGGGCCCCAAGGTCGGCGGGTCCGGATTCTGGAACATTTTACAGATTCCGGAACATTTTACGGATTCCAGATGACCCTGTCACCGATCGGTCCGGATTCTGGAACTCCGAATTTTTGAAGCTGCACCTGTATTTCCAAGTCAGCGTGGTGTGTAACTTGGAGGCACTTACAAATGATGATGTTCCTGTGTTCTTCTAGGTGGTACTGGTCATGGGTTTGGGAGGTGCTGCTGAAGAAGTCTTGGCGAGATGCTGCATTGCATCTTCTAGATGGTATACACTGCAGCCACAGTGCGCCGGTGATGGAGGGAGTGAATGTTAAAGGTGGTTGATGGGGTCCAATTAAGTGGGCTGTTTTGTCCTGGATGGTTTCGAGCTTCTTGAATGTTGGAGCTGCACTCATCAGGCAAGTGGAGAGTATTCCATCACACTCTTGACTTGTGCCTTGTAGATGGTGGAAAGGCTTTGGGGAGTCAGGAGGTGAGGCACTCGCCGCAGAATACCCAACCTCTGATACGCTCTTGTAGCCACAGTATTTATGTGGCTGGTCCAGTTAAGTTTCTGGTCAATGGTAATCCCCAGGATGTTGATGGTAGTGTCGTTGAATGTCAAGGGGTAGTGATTAGACTCTCTCTTGTTGGAGATGGTCATTGCCTGGCACTTGTGTGAATGTTACTTGCCACTTAGCCGAAGTCTGAATGTCACCAGCTCTTGCTGCATGCGGGCATGGACTGCTTCATTTTCTGAGGAGTTGCGAATGGAACTGAACACTGCAATCATCAGCGAACATCACGACCTCTGGTCTTATGCTGGAGGGAAGGTCATTGATGAAGCAGCTGAAGATGGTTGGGCCTAGGGCAGTACCCTGAGGAACACCTGCAGCGATGTCCTGGGGCTGTGATGATTGATGTCCAATAACCACAACCATCTTCTTTTGTGCTGGGTATGACTCCAGCCAGTGGAGAGTTTTCCCCCTGATTCCCAGTGACTTCAATTTTACTAGAGCTTCTTGATGCCACACTCGGTCAAATTGCTGCTTTGATGTCGATGGTAGTCACTCTTTCACCTCGCCACCTGGAATTTAGCTCTTTTGTCTATGTTTGGACCACGGCTGTACTGAGGTCTGGGACCGAGTGGTCCTTGCTGAAGCCAAATAGTATTGGTGAGCAGGTTATTGGTGAGTAAGTGGTGCTTGATAGCACCTTCCATCACTTTGATGAGAGTAGACTGATGGGGCGGTAATTGGCCAGATTGGATTTGTCCTGCTTTTTGTGGGACAGGGCATACCTGGGCACTTTTCCACATTCAGGTGGATGCCAGTGTTGTAGCTGTACTGGAACAGCTTAGCTAGAGGCGTGGCTAGTTCTGGAGCACCAGTCTTCAGCACGACAGCTGGGATGTTGTCGGGGTCCATAGCCTTTGCTGTTCCAATTGCTCTCAGCCGTTTTTTGATATCACGTGGAGTGAATCAAATTGGCTGAAGACTGGCTTCTGTGCTGGTGGGGACCTTGGGAGGAGGCCAAGTTAGATCATCCATTCGTCACTTCTGGCTGAAGATGGTTGCAAACGCTTCAGCCTTGTCATTTGAACTCGTGCTGGGCTCTGCCATCATTGAGGATGGTGATATTCCTGGAGCTACTTCCTCCCGCTAGTTGTTTAATTGTCCACCAGTGTTCACGACTGGACGTGGCAGGACTGCAGAGCTTTAATCTGATCCGTTGATTGTGGGATTGCTTAGCTCTATTTATAGCTTGCTGCTTGCGCTGTTTAGCATGCATGTAGTCCTGTGTTGCAACTTCCCCAGGCTGGCACCTCACCTTTAGGTGCACCTGGTGCTGCTCCTGGCATGCTCTTCTACACTCCTCATTGAACCAGGGTTGGCCCCCTGGCTTGATGGTAATGGTAGAGTAAGGGATAGGCCAGGCCATGAGGTTATAGATTGTGGTGGAATACAATTCTGCTGCTGCTGACGGCTCACAGCGTCTCATCAATGCCCAGTCTTGAGCTTCGAGATCTGTTCTGAATCTATCCCATTTAGCACGGTGGTAGTTCCACATAACATGATGCAGCGTGTCTTCAGTGTGAAGAGGGGACTTCGTCTCCACAATGACTGTGCGGTGGTTACTGCTACCAATGCGGCCATGGACAAATGCATCTGCGACAGGTCGATTGGTGAGGACGAGGTCAAGTTGGGTTTTTCCCTCGTGTTAGTGTTCTCACCACCGGCCACAGGCCCAGTCTGGCAGCTGTGTCCTTCAGGACTCGGCCAGCTTGGTCAGTAGTGGTGTTACCGAGCCACTCTAGGGATGGACATTGAAGTATATTCTGTGCCCTTGCTACCCTCAGTGCTTCTTCCAAGTGGTGTTCAACATGGAGGAGTACTGAGTCATCAACTGAGAGAGGGCGGTAGGTGGTTATCAGCAGGAGGTTTCCTTGCCCGTGCTTGACCTGAAGCCGTGAGACTTCGTAGGATCCAGAGTCAATGTTGAGAACTCCCAGGGTCACACCCTCCCGACTATACCACTGTGCTGCCACCTCTGGTGTGTCTGTCCTGCCAGTGGGACATGACAGTCCCAGGGATGGTGATAGTGGAATCTGGGACATTGATTGAAAAGGTATGGTTGTGTGTAGAAAGAAAGAAAGGCTTGCATTTATATAGTGCCTTTTACGACCACCTGATATTTCGAAGCGCTTTATAGCCAATGAAGTACTTTTGGAGTGTCGTCACGTCTAGGAAACGTGGCAGCCAATTTGCACACAAGCAAGCTCCCACAAACAGCAATGTGATAATGACCAGAGAATCTATTTTTTAGTGATGTTGATTGAGTGATAAATATTAGCCAGGACACCAGGGATAACTCCCCTGCTCTTCTTTGAAATAGTGCCATGGGATCTTATACGTCCACTTCAGAGAGCAGAAGGGGCCCCGGTTTAACATCTCATCCGAAAGACGGCACCTCCCTCAGCACTACACTGGAGTGTCAGCCTAGATTTTTTGGTGCTCAAGTCTCTGGAGTGGGACTTGAACTCTTGGCACAATACCCCAGATGTTAGTGAGGAGGACTTTGCAGGGTCAACTGGGCTGTGTGTGTGCCATTGTATCTGAAGCTGGTGTCGAGGTCGATACTGGGTGGTCTGTAGGGTTTTATTATTATTGTTTTTCATAGCGGTTTTGTACAACTGGCTGGCTTGCTTGGCCATTTCATTGGGCAGTTGAGAGTCAACCCATCCACATTGCTGTGGGTCTGGAGTCACATAGGTCAGACCAGGTAAGGACGGAAGATTTCCTTCCCTAAAGGATATTAGTGAACCAGATGGATTTTTATGACAATCCGATAGTTTCATGGTCGCTATTACTGATGTAAGACTTTAAGCCCAGAATTTAAATTCCCCAGCTGCTGTGGTGGGATTTGAACTCTCATCTCTGGATTACTAGTCCAGTGACAACCACTATGCTACCGTTCCCTTAAGCAGGAAATGGAATGTCACTGAATCTGGTGGCACTGATCTGTTTATGTCGGGCATTTCATGAAGTTGCTCCCTATTATTGTACTAGACCTATTTCTCCCATTAAGCTGTCACATCTGCTCAGAGCTCAGTGATGGAGAAATTGCCTTTGTGCTCTGGAACTATTTTCAACATTTGCAGGTTTCCCTCCTCTCCTGAGTCATGATGCTTTGTGGAATATGGTTCATACTTGCAGTAATTCACCAAGCCTCTATTCTTCTTTGCATCGACAGATTGTATCTTGCAGATGGATTGGGGCGGGGGACATCATAACTGAACCAAATTCTTCTTTAACTTGACATTCCCCTATTAGAAATTGCTGATGTGATATTGATTCGTGACAGGAGTTGGAATCCTAAGCTTCCCTAACTCAATAGACCAGGAGTTGACGCAGATCCAACCTTGTCTGTATTGCTCATTAACACCACGCCATACATTTTCTCTCAGGCCATGTATCTGCTTTTAGTTTGCTCACGAAAGGGGTTCAGTAAAGAGAATTTGAAAATGCTCAAACTTATGAAGGTGATGAGAAGATCAAAATTCTCCTCAAACCTGTAACTCCTGCATTGGATCATAATTTGAAGCTCTATTTGTCTTTTGGGGTATTGTATTCCTGAAATCTCCTGACCTGGAAGCTAACCATATTTGCTATGACGAAGAGACCCTTTGACCAAAAGGAGATACTGTCTTTACCTAGCAATGCCCAAGAATGGAACATTGATCAGACTCTCCACATCTTTCTGCATTAACTGGTATTGGAATTTCATCACCCTTTAACTGTTCCATTATTCTGTTTTCCATACAAATTGAACCAGAGAATCAAAAGATGGAATGTTATTAGTTAGTGTGTAGATAGGAAATCTGTCCATCTGCGGACATGTTTGTGAATTTTGACGAGTCTCCTACATTACAACAGTGACTACACTCCAAAAGTACTTGGAGACATCCAGTGGTCATGAAAGGCGCAGTATAAATCCAAGTCTTTTTCTTTTAAGTAGTGGTTGTGAAGTGTATCTATGTTGGCCCATCTTGATGTGATTCTGGGAGCCACACACAGTACAGGTTGAACTTCCCTTATCTGGCACCCTCTGGACCTGGCCTGTACCGAACGAGGGATTTTGCCGGATGAGGGGTGGTCAGGTGTTTGGGTGGACTGCGCCTTTAAGTGCTGTTGCTGGGGCAAGTGTGTGTGCACTGATTGGCTGGACCGACAGTCAGTCAGCCAGTCAGCCAGCCAATCAATGTGCAGGGGGCACCGAAGAGTCGGCCCGACCCCCCCCCCCCCCCCCCCCCCCCGCTTTCCCCGGAGGGAGCGCTGTAGGGAGGAGTGGCCGGCCCAAGGACTGGCTGCAGGAGTTCTAGCAGGACGAGGAGGAGGAGGCAGCTGATTGAGGAGAAAGATTATATTGGTGAGTCGGATTTTGACGGTCGCGTTCTGCGCATGCGCCATCCGCCGGCCGGGAATGGTCCCGGGTAAGGGAGTCCCGGATAAGAGAGGTTCAACCTGTAATTGGAAAATGCCAGCACTGGAATTTGATATGAGCATTTTCTTAATTTAATTGGATAGTGGCATCTTGGAGCGCAATAAATGTTAATTGTGAAATTATCCAGTTTCAAACATAACAACATAAGAAATAGGAGTAGGCCATATGACCCCTTGAGCCTGCTCCACTATTCAGTAAGATCATGGCTGATCTTCTACCTCAGCTCCACTTTCCCACCCTATTACCATATCCCTTGATTCCCTTAGTGTCCAAAAATATAGCGCTATTAATCTTGAATATACTCAACCACTGAGCATCTACCGTTCTCGGAGGTAGAGAATTCCAAATTTCTCATCTTGGTCTTAAATGGCCGACCTCTTATCCTAAAACTATGACCTCTAGTTCTAGACTCCAGCCAGGGGAAACAGAAGTGTATGATGCTAAACAGCACCTTGCTTTTATATAGGGCCTTCAATATAATACATGTCCCATGGTGCTTTACAGATGGTAGAGAAAAGATAACTAGAAATAGTTGAAGTGTTGAATGAATGGTGAATCATTGGGGGTAAGATTGAGATCAGAAGAGGTGTCTGAAAGTCTTTATGGGTGCTTTTAAAGGTATAAAGATAGAGGGCTTTGGGGATCTTTGCTATCGTGTTAGGGCTAAAGCGAGGTTGCACAAACGGCCAAGAGTTAAAACCAAAGAGTACGGGAAGGGAAAGAACGCAGCAGAACATTGCAGAGACAGGATGGGGCGAGGCCATGGATGGATTTAAATATAAGGACGGCGATTTAAATGTAATGCACAGGGGTCCAGGAGCCATTATATGTCTAAGTGTGATGAGTGACCAGGACTTAATACTGTACAAGATGTACAAGTTTGGACAAGTGAGAAGTTTGTGGAGGATGGGAGGACATGAGCATGGAGGCCAATGAAGAAAGCAAGTCTCGAGGTGGAAAAAGCAGGGATAAGGCAGGTCGCTGAGGTGGAAGCAAGCGGTTTTGGTGATGGATAGCTTAGGGATTTTAAGCTCAGTTTCGGATGAACAGGGCATGAAGGCTTCATATTGGTTTAGCCTGAGTGCGTGGTTGGAGAGATGGATAGACTGCGTGTCACCGTAGTGGAATTTATGGCAGAGACTAAAAACTGGCTTTAGTGGTCTTGCTGTTCAATTATGGGAAGTTTTGATTCATCCACGACTTGAAGTCTGATGCCAAGGGATTGAGGGAAGTGGCAGAGAGGCCTGTGTCATCAGCATACAAATGGAAGCTGACCCCATCCATGCCTGAGGATGATGACACTGAGTGGCAACATGTGGATGAAGAAGAGGTGTCAGGCGATGTTCAGGATCGATCCCTGGGGGGGACTCGAGGTAGAGAAGCCATTGCTGGAGAAACCAATTTCTACCCACAGGGCAAACAAACTGCAAAGAAATCTCGCTCATCAGAGGAAGGAAGTTTTACTGGGAACTCCAGAGTTTTGGTTTGATTTGACTACTTCTGGATTTGGGATATGTATTACTTTCGATGCATTTATACTTTGTAAAGGATTTAAACCTAGAATCATTGATAAACTGAGCAAAAAAAAATTATTTCCAGTTTTAATTATTGCAGTGAATGTGATGTATTCTATTATTAATTCATATTGCCCTTTTAAAAAAAAAAAACCCAAAATAGCGTTTTATCGATTGTCACTTTTTAATAGGCAATCCATTTGCAGCATATTGTTACTGGTCCAAATATTGCTAAAGCACTTGACTTTGTACGAGGTGGCGTTGGCAGAAATGTCTCATTAGGACAATATTTCAGAACACCATGTTAGTTGTGCTGGTGCCTGCCTTTAGAGGAGCTTGGGAACCTGGCCCTTCCAGCCAGGTTCCTAGTGTATAAACCGATTAAATCAATTTGCACTAAATTACTGCTACTAGTCTCTGCTTGAAGACAAGTAACTTTGATTTCAGAAAAACTTGAGTGGTTTAAATATTGCAACAAGTTTGCACTTTGACATGTCAACACCTAGGATTCTGAGAATCTAAGACTTGCAGCATCTGCCGAGAAAACACGAGTCAGTTGATGTTTAGGAACATAGCAACAGGAGTCAGCCATTCAACCCCTTGAGTGTGTTCCACATTCAATTAGATCATGGCTGATCGACATCTTAACTCCATTTACCTGCCTTGGTTCCGTAACCCTTGCCAAACAAAAATCTATCAATCTCAGTTTTGAATTTTCAGTTGACCCCCCAGCCTCAACAGGTTTTTGGGGAGAGAGTTTCGGATTTCCGCGATCCTTTGTGTGAAAACGTGCTTGTTCTTGACTCTCTCACCAGAGGAAATAGTTTTTCTCTCTCTACCCTATCAAATCTTTTAATCATCTGAACAATCTCAATTCAGGTACAAACCCTTCCTCCGAACTGCGATGGGGTTAAAACATCAACTGACCTGCTGAGTGTCTGCACCATTTTTTTGAGTCTAGTATTTTGTCCCCAGGGAGGCATACACGTCTTGTATTAATTTTGACATATCATATCTGCAGTTGCTTCTGTTTGCCTTTGGGAAGACCTGCTATTTCTCTGAATTTGGGAACCTGGTTTTCTCTGGCTCACTGATCTTGATGTTGACTAATAGAGTCGCTGTGTACTTTTAAAATCGATCTTGGTTCTTTCCTTAACCCATCCAAAATTGCCTTGATTTACCCGTTTGGAGGGAAAGGACCGACATCCTAATAACTTGCTGATTTCTGAAAGTACAACTCAACTATTTTTTCCCTCACCAGACTTGTAGTCAATCAGAAATAGATACAGGTATAGAATCATCAAAAAATTGAGCACAGAGGAAAGGAATCATAGATATGGACAGAGGTTAGCAGTCTTACCTATATGAGCTGATCAGAAGATTAAAAAAAAAAGCTGCTTAGTCTTACCGATGCTTTACTGTTAAGGATTTATGATTTTTTGCCAGTATTTTGTGAATAAGGGACGTACAGGTTGACCTGAAGATATTGTGGGGAATGTGGTCTGAGCATCTGATGTACAGAAATGTGAGCAATCATTTGTCTTCAGACTTGTGTGGTGGGCAAAACTATTGATTGCGTCATATCTAGCTATATTGTCTTGAGGGAGGGGATATGCTGTATCTCATTGGCCATTCCTTAATAATGGTCATCTCACCTGGGATTGAGGGCCAGGGTAAAAAAAAAACATCATTTTCATTTCGTAATATTGTTATCCAAACATTTAATATCTGGATTAGGAAACATATTTCTTGTATTTTCAGAATGTGTTCCCTACTAGTTGTGTAAAGTAAAAATGAATGCAAGTTGTACTTGTCTAATCTAACAAACGTTTTGGACATATTTGGCTAAAGTTGCCACGTGTGTACTCCCACAGTAGCACTTGTGATTGCTCTCTCCTTAAATGTCCCCTCTCTACCTGAACCTAGCTGTACGGCTATCAACTTCGGATATATAGATACATGAATCAGACACCTTTTAATCAGAAATGTTAGTTTATTAATGCCTCTTGGCATCCAAATAAGAGAGTTTAGCTTTCTGATTCACATTCTTCATTATCTTCAGGATTAATTGGCAAAGGATTTAATAAATCTTTGTTCCTGTGTCACAATTTCGAGTCACACTCTACGTCAACATTTATAATGAAACTGCCTGTGTAATTGTTTATAGTTGGAATTCTTTTGTAAGCATTTCATTGTTAAACCAATCCAATCACTGTGCTTTTTAAACTTGTGCTTCTAGTGTCGAAAATAAGATTTAAAACAAAACTTTAAAATTAAATTGCATATTTACTGATTTGTATTTTGTGTACTTTTTAAAAATTAAAGTTATTACTTGAAGGCTTCAAACTTTCCCAAAATCATGGGCTTAGATTTAATATTTTTGTCAGCACTGTGACCGTTAGCTGAAGACAATTGCTAGAATTTTTCTCTTAAGCTCCTAACAATTTTTGTGTGGTTGTTTTTCACAATTATTTTAAGAAAAACTTTCCAAAACTTTGTGCGTCTGTAATAATTACACACCTGATGTAGCTTTTGTGTTGTATAAATGTCAGAAAGCGTACTATGAGTGAGAAGACCAATGTCTGAATCCTAATTTTAAGTTCCATGTTTTTAAAAAAATCTGTTCAATTTCAAAAGCAACTAAGCTCTAATTATCACGTCTTTTGATAGTTTGAAAATATGAACATTCTAATTAGTAATGCTGACAAGCACAAGATTGTTAAATTCTAATTTGCCAGGATTGCTTTGAAAGTCACAAACCAGTGCTACCAGACCCAGGACATCTCTCTTTCCACCGCCCCCCCCCCCCCCCCCCCCCCGCCACCTCTCATGGCTGTCAGTTACATGTTCTTTCTCTTACTGATTTTAGAAATCCACCAGTGAGTCCAGCCCCCAGTTGTGCTAAATTTCTGGTTGCCTGTTTGCAGTTCTGCCAAGACCAAAATTCCCACTCTCTATAGAGATGCCAGACCAAAGGATACACCACTGCCATGTTGTCAAATACCAGCAATCTCCATGCAATGTTATCCCCTACATTGTATGATTTCCCCTGTAATAAAGCGGTTTATCCTCCTGACTCGAATATATATCTACTAATTAGTTAATTTTTTGCATGATAACTTGAATTAATAGCAGGAAGTTACATAGCTGCTTTCACTCACCTTTGAACGGCAACATTCTTGATTTCCTTTTTTCTCTCTCATGCCACCCCTGCTATCTGCATGGAATCTAAACCTGATGCATTGATGTGCCCTCTTTAATCTATGTCTAAGTTGGATTCATTGTTCTTGGATTTCAGCTTGGAGAATAAGTTGAGGTCAAAGCATTCGCAGTGAAGATGCTGCTCACTTCATTTGGCATAACGATATGATAATTTGTTCGTGTTCTGAGATGTTCTTGGCATTTAATCTGACTGAAACCTTTTACTCTCTGCATTGTGCCTGTTAACTTATTACCAGATTGGGATGTATACTTTGCATCCTAACGTTGGATGTACATTTCCGCTCCAGTGCTTCACAGGAATGCGGAAAGCACCTTTTGGATCTGAAGTTTTTTTCATTTGCCGGCAATTTATTTTATAAGGGATTTGAACATTTACTCTCCTCTGCAAAAAGTATTTCCGAGTAAGATGACACCATACTGTGAGAGCTGTGGCCACGACATAGGGCACCTTTAGCAGAATATGTATGTCAAGGAATCTGTGTATTTTAAGCATGTTTAGCTGCTTGTCCTTGATTTAAGAGGCTGTAGTTCGACATGTTTTGATAAATGCACTTGTGCTACAAATGGACTTGTATTGGAATGATTGAATTGGGGTGGATTTATAAATTGGGACTGAAGTATGTTGTCGGATCAGAGTAGATTGAGCTTACGTACTTGTGAAGCTGTACTCTCTCCTGGGAGTGCTTGATGCTTGCCCTCTGTGCAAAAAGATTAAACGTATTTCCTGCACTGACAACTCTCTCCATGTTCAGCACAAAAATACATCCCCTGAAATTGGAGGGAAGCAACTTTTTTCAAAATATTTTCATGACAATAGAACCTTGTACATTAAAAAAAATAAAAAACAATCCAGAAGGCAATATCAGTATGCTGTTCAGCTCCAATGTAGATCTATTCAAAAATACTGCTGTAAATAGTTGATTCTTTTCAAGGTACAATAATGGTAACAGCAGGTGTCGGAAAAGGTCTCTGCATTCTTAAAAATTAGAGTTAGCACTAAAAGTTCTGAATGCGTTGAAGGTTTTCCAACTTTGTATCTGACTCGGAGTATACATGGTTATTTGACAACTGGCTAGATGTTCCCACTTCCGACCACCTTTTACTACTGTTTGTAAATTGACGAGTATCTGTATCTTCCTGAATATTATTGTCCATCAGAAATAAAATACTATAGTTTATAACCAGCATATCCAGGAGTGCAGTTAAGACCGTAATAAGGTTTTGAATCTAGACTAAGGGTGGTGTGATGATGTAGTTACTTAAGTGACGTTGATTATCATTACACTCTGTATCACAGCGTTCGACTGTCAGCTACCTATTTAGCTGTACATTTCAATGATTCCAAGGATGTCTGTGCCCCAATATCCAACTAATTGAAAACTCTGCTCCTGTATTCTGCTGTTTTAAGTGCCACTTGGCCATTATCGTCAACCTCATTGATCAAGACTGGCTCCCTGTTCCCCAAATCTTTGAATTTACAATCCCTCCGCGCCCCATTCTAAATTTGCAGCCCCTTCAAGCCTTGCATTCCCCACCCACGCTCTGGTCTTTCAACTCTGGCCTGCTTTCTGTGTATTCCCCCCCCCCTCCCCTTCATCCCACTATTGGTAGCAGTGCCTCCAGCTGCCTTGGCCTCAGTCGGCAACTCCCTTCATAAAGTTTGCAACCGCTCATCATTTCTCCACCTTTAACAAAGCTTATGGTCACTTCTAATTCTCCCACCATGTCTCAGTAATCCTTTTTACCTTTCCCTCTGCAAAGCATGTCTGAGCAATTCTCTGGAAGGCACTGTATAAATGCAAGTTGAGTCTGTGTACTAAAAGTGGTTTATACAATGAAACCCCGGCATTTTCTTGGAGCACAAATGGCTGTTTCAGAGGGTGTGTTTGGGACAAATTCCCAACAAGTCTTCGATCCCAAGTAAATAGAGTTATAGTTATTTGAATTGAAGATTTTGGAGTATCTTTTCCAAAACTCTCTGAAACCTGCCCTGTCAATCATACATGATTAAAGAGACAATGTGTAACATTTTCTGAGCTAGTAGTTGCGTTGCCTGGTTACCAATGACCCATTAATGTTGTGATGATGTACAATTTAATTCTCACCTGGAACAAAGTCCTGCTTTCTGACTCATTTCCAGACCAATTAACCTCATCTGATACTTTGGGAAGTTTGTCTCCACCCTTCATTTTGTGTATTTGTAAGGAAACATAATTTTATCTCCAGTTATTTCAGAACTGCATAAAATAAAATACAGAATTTTCCCCATCTTGTCACAGAAACAATTTACACATTTCGGGTAAATCGACAGCCCAGTTACTGTTGTGGTAATATGTTACATTTCTTGTGTCTGTATTGTCTATTCCTAACCATAACCTGTGTTTGTGTCTTTTGTGTGTTTGTCGGATGCACAGTAGTGTAGTTCACTTTTTAATCTGTGTCCTATAATTTCTTGGGCATATTTTGAAAGCTGTTGATACTGCAGTGGAGTGGCAATGGATTGGGGATGGTAAACAAAGGAGTACTGTTTCTGGAAGAGGGAAGAAACAACAATCTGGATTTCTGCACATTTTAATAAATGTTCACAATAGTCTCGAGTTGAATGGTGTCCTTAAGGCTGTAAAGATGGAAATGGGAAAGTGGCTTCTGCACTGCATTAGTGAACAAGGGATTTTCTTTACGGCTGCACTTTGCAAGGCCACTGAATCTCACCTCTTGCTGAGAGGTAGGAAAGAAAAGATAGGTGCCTCACTACAGTGACAGAAATTTGTGTCTTCGAGATGTTAGCGATACAAAGGTTGAATTAACAAATGTGCAAGTGCATTACAGCAACAATTGAGACTATTGAGTAGCACTGATGGCGTAGACTGGTTTTATCCTGATTGGATCCTGATTCGCCCTGTGGGCTATGTTGTCATTTTTCAGCCGGGTTGCCTGGCACATTGTGTTTTGGCTTGTTTTCGAAGTCTGAGTGACCGTAATGAGAGAAGTGAATGAAATAGACACTGTCAACAGTATTTTGAAAATCAACTAAATGCTGTGATTTTACTGAGATTGCATTTAACGGCATGGGTTCTGTCTCCAGCTCCCATCTCCCGCAGTGGAGCTTGATCCCATGATCTTTGAACACACGTGGCACTTGGCAAAATATCAAAAAGCAGTTCAACTTTTATTTGCAGTAATCTAACATATAATATTTATCAACTTTGAATCTTTTGGGAAACTGATCTGGTTCACATTAAATGAGGTGGAACCTGGAGGTGTTGTCTCTCCGAGGAGTGTTAAACCAGGGCACGTGTACTGGTCCACAGTTATAGCACAGACAACATCACTAAAAAAAAGATGAACTGGTCATTCAAGTCATTGTGCACAGCAGGGTCCTAACAACAAAGTAGTTGCTACATTTACCTACATAAGTAATTCATTAGCTGTGAGGAACTTTGGGACACCCTGAGGGTATGAAAGCTGCAATATAAAATGCTTGTTTGCTCTTCTGTTCATTAAGACAGCAGAAGGAGCGTGCAGCAAACCAGTCCCACCCACCCTTTCCCTCAACCACTGTCTATCCCACCTGTGACAGAGGCTGTAATTCTCGTATTGGACTGTTCGGTCATCTAAGAACTTGCGCTTAGAATGGAAGCAAGTCTTCCTTGATTTCGAGGGACTGCCGATGATGTCATTGAGGCAAAATGTTTGGCATCTGAGGTACATTAAGATATACCCGCTCCAGTTTATTGCAATGCTGACATGACCCCCGCCTTTCAGCTACACCCTAGGCTATTATCTTAAAGCTGTCTTGTCTGTGAAGCCGAAGTTCCTGGTTTTAAATTATCCCATGGCACTATTGCGAAGAAGAGCGTGGGGAGATATCCCTGGTGTTCCTCAATCAACATCCCTAAAACAGATTATCGGGTCATTATCACATTGCTGTTTGTGGGAGCTTGCTGTGCGCAAATTGCTGTCACATTTCCTACATTACAACAGTGACTACACTTCAAAAAAGTATTTCATTGGCGCTTTGGTGCCTCCGATGGTTGTGAAAGGTGCTATAGAAATGCAAGTCTGTCTTTTATAATGTCAATATATAATACCGATGGACATTAACTGGAATTACAACTGATAAATTATATAAACACACTGGATAATTTTTATTTCTCTCGCTCCTACTACTATTGATTTACCAGCAGTAGGTTTTAAAAAAGTTCCCAGCAGCACTGTCTCCAGGGAAATCTCTTCCAAAGCTATTCCAAATTCTTTCAGTGGAGATGTATGTCACTCCCATCTCACTTCCCCTCACAATATTGTAACGTCAGCCTCATGAATGCCATGAGACAGAATCACTGAAATGACAGAATAGAAAGAGGTCGCTCAACATCTAGCTATTGTTAAGAGATCTTTAACTGATGCTACTTACTCAGATCCTGATTCCCTGACAATTTCCTGTGCCTTTCTTTTATTACCTTTTAGTTAGTTACACATTTCCCTTTTAAATTATGCGATTGTCTCTGCCTCAATTGCCACGTGTGCTAAAGCTCTCCAAGTTCCAATAGTCCAAAAAACCTCCCACCTTCGTTCTTCTAGTGATGTTTGAGTCTTTGCTCTTTGATACTGATTTGCCAATTAATGGAAATCATTTTTCACACTTTACCCGCTCGTAAACCATTCATTCATTGAAAACTTCTTAGATTCCAACGAAAAAAGCCCCCAAAGTGAATAACCTCACATTTATTCAATTTATACTGCATCTGCCATGCATTTTCCCACTCGCCTAACCTGTCCAAGTCACCCTGCAGCCTCTTAGCGTCCTCCTCACAGCTCACACCGCCACCCAGTTCAGTGTCGTCTGCAAACTTGGCGATATTACACTCAATTCCTTCATCTAAATCGTTAATGTATATTGTAAAGAGCTGGGGTCCCAGCACTGAGCCCTGCGGCACCTCACTAGTCACTGCCTGCCATTCTGAAAAGGACCCGTTTATCTCGACTCTCTGCTTCCTGTCTGCCAACCAGTTCTCTTTCCACATTAGTACATTACCCCCAATACCATGTGCTTTGATTTTGCGCACCAATCTCTTGTGTGGGACCTTGTCAAAAGCCTTTTGAAAGTCCAAATACACCACATCCGCTGGTTCTCCTTTGTCCACTCTGCTAGTTACATCCTCAAAAAATTCCAGACAATTCGTCAAGCATGATTTCCCTTTCATAAATCCATGCTGACTTGGACCGATCCTGAGACTGCTTTCCAAATGTGTTGCTATTTCATCCTTAATGATTGATTCCAACATTTTCCCCCACTACTGATGTCAGGGTATCCTTCTTTTCACTGTTCCACCCCCACCCCACATGAATGTACATGAACACTTCTTTGTATTGGACTGTATCTGCCATCTCCCGACATTTTCTTCAGTTTGCCAAGGCACCCACTTTGGCATTATCACAAATTTTGATGTCATTCCTCTTGTACCAATGTCCGAATTATTTGCACAAATGGAAAGTAAATGAGGTCACACCACCACACACATCCGCCATTCTTTGGGTGAAACACATTTATCTGTGTTGCTCTTTGTCCCCAGCTAAACCTAGCTATAGAATTATTGGGCCCAAGTTTCGGGCCGTGCCTAGAACGGCGCAGCCGCGACCTGGACACCCGTTTTTCGCGCCACAAAGTGCGCCTAAAAAAAACTTCCAGATTCTCCGGCTCCCTGCAGGTCCTCTGGCCCTCGGCGGGGCGGAGCTAGGTCCCTGCGCTGAAAACAGTGTGGGAGGGACCCGAAGCACGCAGCCCCTGGCCCAATGGCCTCACTGGGGCTGCGTGCATAAGGCTCCTCCCACGGCCAGCTCCTGCTTCCTCCCGACCTGACCCATGTTTCCCCCCCCCCCACCCGACCTGACCTCCCTCTCCCTCCCCCCGACCTGAACCGAACTGACACCATCCCCCGGACCTGACCTGACCTCCCTCCCCCAAGCCCCCGACACGAACCGACCCGCGCTCGCCCCCCCCCCCCCCCCCCCCAACCTGAACCAGCCCGACCTCCATCCTCCCTCCCCCTCTGCCCCGACCTGTGCTCCCGACCGCCACCCCGGACACGACCCAACCCAACGCCACCTACCTGTAAATCTGGTGCTGGGGACGGGCCCTGCCCGAAGTCTTGGATCCGGCCCGTTCAGCCTCTTTCCCCACCCCCCCCCCCCATCTCCTCCCCACCCCCCCCCCCCCATCTCCTCCCCACCCCCCCCCCCCCTTCTCCTCCCCACCCCCCCCTTCTCCTCCCCGCCCCCCCTTCTCCTCCCCGCCCCCCCCTTCTCCTCCCCGCCCCCCCTTCTCCTCCCCGCCCCCCCTTCTCCTCCCCGCCCCCCCTTCTCCTCCCCGCCCCCCCTTCTCCTCCCCGCCCCCCCTTCTCCTCCCCGCCCCCCCTTCTCCTCCCCGCCCCCCCTTCTCCTCCCCGCCCCCCCTTCTCCTCCCCGCCCCCCCTTCTCCTCCCCGCCCCCCCTTCTCCTCCCCGCCCCCCCTTCTCCTCCCCGCCCCCCCTTCTCCTCCCCGCCCCCCTTCTCCTCCCCGCCCCCCCTTCTCCTCCCCGCCCCCCCCTTCTCCTCCCCGCCCCCCCCTTCTCCTCCCCGCCCCCCCTTCTCCTCCCCGCCCCCCCTTCTCCTCCCCGCCCCCCCTTCTCCTCCCCGCCCCCCCTTCTCCTCCCCGCCCCCCCTTCTCCTCCCCGCCCCCCCTTCTCCTCCCCGCCCCCCCTTCTCCTCCCCGCCCCCCCTTCTCCTCCCCGCCCCCCCTTCTCCTCCCCGCCCCCCCTTCTCCTCCCCGCCCCCCCTTCTCCTCCCCGCCCCCCCCTTCTCCTCCCCGCCCCCCCTTCTCCTCCCCGCCCCCCCCTTCTCCTCCCCGCCCCCCCTTCTCCTCCCCGCCCCCCCCTTCTCCTCCCCGCCCCCCCCTTCTCCTCCCCGCCCCCCCCTTCTCCTCCCCACCCCCCCTTCTCCTCCCCACCCCCCCTTCTCCTCCCCACCCCCCCTTCTCCTCCCCACCCCCCCTTCTCCTCCCCACCCCCCCTTCTCCTCCTCCTCCCACCCTTCTCCTCCTCCTCCCACCCTTCTCCTCCTCCTCCCCCCACCCCCCCCTTCTCCTCCTCCTCCTCCCCCCACCCCCCCTTCTCCTCCTCCTCCTCTCCCCACCCCCCCTTCTCCTCCTCCTCCTCTCCCCACCCCCCCTTCTCCTCCTCCTCCTCTCCCCACTTCTCCTCCTCCTCCTCCTCCTCCTCTCCCCACCCCCCTTCTCCTCCTCCTGCTCTCCCCACCCCCCCTTCTCCTCCTCCTCCTCTCCCCACCCCCCTTCTCCTCCTCCTCCTCTCCCCACCCCCCTTCTCCTCCTCCTCCTCCTCCTCCATCTCCACCCCCCCTTCTCCTCCTCCTCCTCCTCCTCCATCTCCACCCCCCCTTCTCCTCCTCCTCCATCTCCACCCCCCTTCTCCTCCTCCTCCTCCTCCTCCATCTCCACCCCCCCTTCTCCTCCTCCTCCTCCTCCTCCATCTCCACCCCCCCTTCTCCTCCTCCTCCTCCTCCTCCTTCTCCACCCCCCCTTCTCCTCCTCCCCCTCCTCCATCTCCACCCCCCCTTCTCCTCCTCCTCCTCCTCCATCTCCACCCCCCCTTCTCCTCCTCCTCCTCCTCCTCCATCTCCACCCCCCCTTCTCCTCCTCCTCCTCCTCCTCCATCTCCACCCCCCCTTCTCCTCCTCCTCCTCCTCCTCCTCCATCTCCACCCCCCCTTCTCCTCCTCCTCCTCCTCCTCCTCTATCTCCACCCCCCCTTCTCCTCCTCCTCCTCCTCCTCCTCCTTCTCCACCCCCCCTTCTCCTCCTCCCCCTCCTCCATCTCCACCCCCCCTTCTCCTCCTCCCCCTCCCGTCGCTGTCAGAAAAACAGACACTGACAGACAGAGAGTGAGAGACACAGACAGAGAGATAGAGACACACTGGGGGGTGTGGGGGGATGTATCCTAGCATGCTGTTGGAGGGCTCCCGGTGCTGCAGTCGGTAAGTAGAAAATGTTTTATTTATTGATTTAAAAAAAAAATTATTTATTAATTTTTTTTGGTTGATTTATTGATGTTTTATCATTTATTATTGATGATGGCTCTTTATTTGTAAAACTGAAGTGTTTAATGTTTGTAAACTTCCCTTTTAAACCCCCCCCCCCCAATTCCCTACGCCTGATTTGGAACCTACGCCTGATTTTCTAAAGTGTAGACAAGGTTTTTGCGAGCGTACAAAAATCTTCACTTACTCCATTCTAAGTTAGTTTGGAGTAAGTTTTCACTGCCGAAACTTTGAAAACGGGCGTAAGTGGCTGGACACGCCCCCTTGAAAAAAAAATTCTGTTCCAAAGTGAAACTGTTCTAACTGACTAGAACTGGAGCAAACTAAATGCCGAGAATTTGAATTTCTAAGCTACTCCGTTCTACACCATTTGCGCCAAAAAATCAGGAGCAGCTGAGGCCGAAACTTGGGCACATAGAATGCTACAACACACGAGGAAGCCATTCAGCCCATCATGTCTATTCTGACTCTGAATGAGCTATCCAATTAATCCCACTTCCCTGCTCCTTCTCCAACCCCCTTTCAAGTATTTATCCAAATCCCTTTTGAAAGTTGCTACTGAATCTGCTTCATTTCCTTTAAGACAGTGGATTCCTGATCATCACACCTCGCTGCTTAAAATATTTTTTTCCTTTTGCTTCTGGTTCTTTTGCCAATCACCTTAAATCTGTGCCCTCTGGTTATCAACCCTTCTGGCACTGGAAACAATTTCTCCTTATTCACTCTTATCAAAACACCAAAATTTTGAACACCTATCAAATTTTCTCTGAACCTTCTCTGGTCTAAGGAGAACAACCCCAGATTCTCTGCACGTAACTGAAGTATTTCATCCTTGGTACCATTCTAGTATCTGCTCTGCCTTGATGCCTTCCAAAAATATGGTGCCCAGAATTGGACACACTACTCCAGCAGGGGTGCAACCAGTATCCCCATTAATAACTTGTCTAACTTTTCATAAGTATCTTAATGTGGATTTAAAAAAACCTCTAAATCCATATGGGGCATATCTATCACATTACTTTATCTGGACTCTGATTTCTTCAAAAAATGAAATTTGTCAAGCATTTGCTCCCCATTGCAAATCCATGCTGACCGTCCCTAATTAGCTCATGTATTTCTAAGTGTTCACTAATTTCATTCTGTCTGGAAGTCTGGACTATAGAAGTTTACCCATAACTATAGGAATAATTGGTTTATGATGTCCTAGCTTATTCTTCCTTTCCCATCTTTTGAACAAGTGGGAAGCATTTGTTACCCTCTGGTCCTTTTGGCAATTCTAGTTGTTGGAAATTTATAATGAGCTTGTCCCTCTCCTCCAGTATTTAGGCGCATATACTATTCCCAACCTCTTTCAGTATTTAGGCATATACACTATCCCCAACCTCCTTCAGTATTTAGCCATATACACAATCCCCAATCTCCTTCAGTATTTAGGCGCATATACTATCCCCAACCTCCTTCAGTATTTAGGCATATATACTATCCACATTTGATCATCTACTTTTGGCCCATTAACTTTTAAATTTATACCTCCATTAATGGTTCTTCCACATTCTTTTTGGATTTTACTTTTACTTTTGATAGAAACTACAGCAATTTTTTTCTACTATGGCTGTCTGCTGTACCCGCACTCCTGAGTACCCCTTTGTCTCTAAGCAGTGCCCTGCACCTTCCACACACTGTGCACTGAGGACATAGATATCTCCCGCCCCCACACACCACCACAAAGAAACACTCTGTCTTTTCTTCCCCCTCCCATACTGATGACAGACTCATATTCACCCGCCCCCCCCCCCCCCCCAAACCCCATGTGCACACACCTGGGCTTTGCTTTTTCCGTGCTCCAAACACATCCATACCACTGTTGAGCTCTCGCTCTCCATGTCCTTGTGTACCTCTACCCTCACACTGTGAAGTAGACGACCGTGGCCCAATATGCCATGGCGCTCTTCATTGGTGATCGCTCTGCTTTCCCCCCCCCCCCCCCCCCCCCCCCCCCCCGCCTCCAAAACCTGAGACCATTTAAATCACCACCTTCTAATCGGCATGACCTGTGCATTGGAGTTAGTGTGCACCACTGTGGGAAGTTAACTAGCATTGTAAAAAGCCCATGCTGCTTCCCTTTATATTGACCTCATTTCTTTTTGCTTCCTTGCTACATATTTTATATTTACCGTAGCTTTCTTTTTGATTAACCCCTTAGATTTATAATGTGTTCCCTTATTTAATCTAATTTTGATGTAATGCCATTGATTATTTTTCAACCGAATGTATTTTACCTCTACCCAACCCATCTCTTATTTAAATATCTCTCCACTGTTTGGATGGAAAAATAGCTGATCATCTAATTTGGGTTAGGTACCTTTTCATCTTGGTGAAATTGGCTAATTTCCAGTTGAATACCCTTTTCTTGGACTCTGTCTTTATCTAGTTTCAATGCAAACCTAATTGGGTTATGGACTCTAATTCCCATGCTCTACCTGTGCGGAACTATCTGGGTCTGCATCGTTACTCCGTCAAATCCAGAATTGTATCCTTCCTTCAAGATGTGCTTGTATGATTACATTTAAAATTATCTGGTAATCAGCAATAAGGACTAGGATAGAATAGGAACTTCGAAAGAGAACTTGAAAGGAATGAGGGATGAGCCAGAAGAAATGAACTGGGAAATATTACTGAGCAACATCTCAATTGAGGGAAAATGGGATGCTTGTAAAAAGATAATTTGGATGTGCAGATGTATGTAACCGTTAAAAATCGGTTAATGAAAGTGGGAATAAATAAGGAAAACAAGCTGTGCATGGAAAAGGATCCGTATCCGGGATATCAGAAGTCCAGGGAGGGCCTTGGAGATGAGTGTTACTCATACTACTAAAATGTTCGTCCACTATTATAACTGAGTTGTTCAAGGAAGTTAGAACTTTAAAAAAAAAGAGTCATGATTAATACATTTGAAATGTACTGGATTGATATTTTCTAGAAATATTCATGATCATTGAATTCCTGTATTATAGATGATTTTGAATTCAGCTTGGCAAAGGCACTTGACAAGTTCTGCAAGCTGCAGTAACTTAAAAAGATAGCATGAATTTAGAAGGAAAATATTATACCTGAAAACCTTCTTGGTTTTTAAATTATTAGATGCGATTTAACTTGTGTGGACTTTGAGACATGTTTTCACACAGTCCCACGTGAAATGTTTGTTCCTTTATTCATTCTCGGCATGTGGATGCTGCTGGCTTGGCCGGCATTTATTGCCCCGAGAAGGGAGTGGTGGGCCTTTGTATTGAATTGCCAGGTAGCAGTTTTTGATTGAACTGAATGGCTGGCTCGGCCACTTCAGAGAACAGTTAAGAGTCAAAAGACATTTGTGTAGGATCAGAATCACATATTGGCAATGCAGGTATAACCGTCCCGAAACCGGAAACCTTGGGGCCAAGGCCATTCCGGTTTTTGGGTATTTCTGGATTTCGGAGAAGAAATCCGGCGTCCCGAATCCGGAAAGCCTTGGGCCAACTTTCGTGAATTTCCAGATTTTGGAGCATTACATCCGATGGCCCGAATCCGGCAACCTCGAGGCCACGCCGGGCTGCATATTTTTTTGGATTCATACTTCAAGGTATGTTCAGTTTAAAAGTCCAGTTTTCGGGAAATATTTCCGGATTCTGGACAACGACTCTTGCAATCTGCACAATGTCCGGTTTTGGAAAAATTGCGGTTTTTAGAACTCTGGATTTCGGACGTTCTACCTGTACTGGGTAAGGATGGCAGGTTTCCGTCCATATTGGTCATTAGTGAACCAGCTGGGTTTTTATTGCAGGCTTTTTTTAAACTCCAGTTTCAAACTGCCATTGTTAATCCAAGCCTGCATGAGACAGATTAAAGAAATTATTTTTTTAAAAGCTAAGTAACTGAGTACGTGAGGGGCGGTGTCAGCTTGGGGAGAGAGGGCAAGTGTTGTATGGAGTCCCTCGGGCTGAATGTTTGGACTTTTTCTAATCTACATGAATGACCTGAATGGCACAAGCAAATTTATGCCAATATGAAAAAAGAAAAGACTTGCCTTCTGGACATCCGAATGTGTTTCACAACCACTGTTGAAATGTAGAAAATGGGAGAGCAATAGAGACCAAAAGATTTTAACTGCTAATGCAATTGGGCAGAAAAATGGCAAATTACATTTTATATTTTAAATGTAATGCATAAGGCAAAAAATTATTTGTCATAAGATGTACAATGAATGGAATTAAATCCCATGATGGAAAAGAACCTAAGAGTAATCGGCTTATAACAAACAAAGATTCTCTAATTTTCTTACATAACTCATCACCTTTATACCTGGGATTGATCCTGTTGTTGTTCAATATTTTGCAATTCACTGAAGTTCCCTGCGGAGGAAATTTGTTGTGTATTGCCTCTCTATGGAGGAATTTTTATAGGTACTGGTGATGTTCACTGTCCAGACAATACGGCAACGTAACTGAAAGAGCAAGTGGAATGCTAGAGTGTAGAGCATGCTTCTGTTCAATTTTGGTCTCCGTGCCACAAAAAGATGTGAAGGATCGAGAGTACGTCAGGATTGATAACCAAATGTGAAAGGGCTGCGTTATGCAGAAAACTTGGGTTATAGAGTCCAGAATTAAGGTGGCATAAGGTTGGAGAATTTATTTGAATTGTATAAATTTTAAAATTAAATAAATAAACCCAGATTATGATTTTAAAATAAACCGGGAAAGTAGTGCCAGATGGCATAAAAGGAAATGAGAAAGTAAATTTGAAGCGGATATCCGATCGAATGTGTTCATTCAGCGGTAAGTATTTGGTGCACAGGCAGAGTAGGTAAACAGAAACCACTGGATTTGCAAGTGCTGAAGGTTAAATTCAGTGTTTGGTAGTTGGCTGCTTTTGTTCATGAAATGAACATTAAATGAATCCTAAATTACATGCATGCCTACTTCCTAATTGTAAGATGATTAAGCTGCTAATCAGCTAGTTTCACTGCCGTTTTCATTACTATATTTTTTATTTCTAGTTAATTTTGCTTTGGAAGTCATCGTGTAGGTTGCGGCAATCTTCTTCGAATGTGTAGCTTCAGTTGATTGCACAATATGACACTGGCTTGGAACTGGAAATGTGTAGCAGGACTGGTGCTGTGGGATGAGCCACTCTCCCTCCAAGTCTGGCCCTGTCCTAGTAACCAAGGAAGTAAATAAAGCACACACCATGATCAAAACACACTTACCCATTTTGCTTTTCAATTTACTGGCAAGTGCATTAAAGTTTAAAGTACACATCCTTGTGTCTTGTGAACGAGCGTTCAGATTACAGGCCCATTGACGATTGTGCTTTTAAATTTATTATCATCATAGGCAGTCCCTCGAATCGAGGATGACTTGCTTCCACGTCAAAAAGTTCACGGCTGTTTCACTGAAGGACCTAACATTCCAGGTTCCGAACTAAATCTTGAAGAGTGGCAGATGCCATCTGGATTCCCCATTAGCCAAGTATGGCAAGTAGATAAATATTCTTTACTGTTCGTGATTCCATGGTGTTTTAAGGGCCAATGTGTCGTTTTCACAAGAGCACAAAAGGTTTGTCTGTCCCTATCTAATTCTGTAAAATAATCAAAATTTATGAATAATTTAATGTGCTGAGAGCATTATAGTACCGTTTCCTGATTGCTACTTCCGTACTATGTGCATTGTATTGCCTAACTTTGCAGCTTTTTTCTCTCCAAACGTTAATGTACATACAATCTACTCTTAATTCAAAGTTGTTTAATTCACATTATCTGTAATTTAAAGTTTTTAACCACTAACTTCCCAATTTATTTAATTCAGTTGTTTAATTCAAATTATTGGATACATTTCTGAATCTTATATGCGTAAAACAGATAATACCAGTACAGCTAGTCTGGCTAGCTGTTCCATATTTGTTCCACAGGCGTGATCACTGCATTATAAATTTTAGCATAAACTAGGTATGTGATAAAGTTCTATTTGACTGTTGCTGAATTTCAAATCACTTTTTCCTTTGTTGATTTAAGGTGACATCAAATTAATAGTATAAACAGGAATTTAAAAATCCCCAATGATTAATAGTAAACTGGAGAAATTCTGGAAATACTGAGAGCATCTTGTTGAAAATCTCTTCCATTTATTAAAAAAAATTGTTTTCGCAAGGGCTTCAAAACACTTGTCAGCAATAGTTTGTGGAAATAAGAACATAAACATTGAATGGGGGGGGACACAGACAGAGCCAAAGAAGTTAAGGATCCCAAAAATCCCAAAGCTTCAATGTAAACCTTACTCGGAACCATAAGAACTTCAATTTGTGTAGTATGCATAGAATATTAAAGTGGAGCCCAAATCAGAGTGTTAATGGGGTGCTGGGCCGCAGTTGCAAAATTTGTGCCTTGAATAGTTTTGTTAGTTTCCTCGGAGCTGATTTCTAGGGTCCAAATGTTCCACTATGCTCAAGAAGCGGAGTTGTTGAAGATGGTGTTCCCCAAGGATTTATCCTTGGCCCCCTCCTATTTCTCATCTACATGTTGCCCCTTGGCGACATAGAAACATAGAAAATAGGTGCAGGAGTAGGCCATTTGGCCATTCGAAACTGCACCACCATTCAATAAGATCATGGCTGATCATTCACCTCAGTACCCTTTTCCTGCTTTCTCTCCATACCCCTTGACCCCTTTAGCCGTAAGGGCCATATCTAACTCCATCTTGAATATATCCAATGAACTGGCATCAACAGCTCTCTGCGGCAGGGAATTCCACAGGTTAACAACTCTGAGTGAAGAAGTTTCTCCTCATCTCAGTCCTAACTGGCTTAACCCTTATCCTTAGATTATGTCCCTTGGTTCTGGACTTCCCCAACATCGGGAACATTCTTCCTGCATCTAACCTCTCCACTCCATCAGAATTTTGTTTGTTTCTATGAGATCCCCTCTCATCCTTCTAAACTCCAGTGAATACAGGCCCAGTCAATCCAGTCTCCCCTCATATGTTAGTCCAGCCATCCCTGGAATCAGTCTGGTGAACATTCACTGCACTCCTTCAATAGCAAGTATGTCCTTCCTCAGATTAGGAGACCAAAACTGAACACAATATTCCAGGTGAGGCCTCACTAAGGCCCTGTGCGACTGCAGTAAGACCTCCCTGCTCCTATACTCAAATCCCCTAGATGTGAAGGCCAACATACCATTTGTCGTCTTCACCGCCTGCTGTACCTGCATGCCAACTTTCAATGACTGATGTACCATGACACCCAGGTCTCGTTGCACCTCCCCTTTTCCTAATCTGCCGTCATTCAGTTAATATTCTGCCTTCCGTGTTTTTGCCAGCAAAGTGGATAACCTCACATTTATCCACATTATACTGCATCTGCCATGCGTTTGCCCACTCACCTAACCTGTCCAAGTCACCCTGCAGCCTTTTAGCGTCCTCCTCACAGCTCACACTGCCACCCAGCTTAGTGTCATCTGCAAACTTGGGAGATATTACACTCAATTCCCTCATCCAAATCATTAATGTATATTGTAAATAGCTGGGGTCCCAGCACTGAGCCCTGCGGCACCTCATAGTCACTGCCTGCCATTCTGAAAAGGACCCGTTTAACCTGACTCTGCTTCCTGTCTGCCAACCAGTTCTCTATCCCCGTCAGTACACTACCCCCAATACCATGTGCTTTAATTTTGTACACCAATCTCTTGAGTGGGATCTTGTCAAAAGCCTTTTGAAAGTCCAAATACACCACATCCACTGGTTCCCCCTTGTCCACTCTACCAGTTACATCCTCAAAAAAATTCTAGAAGATTTGTTAAGCAGGATTTCCCTTTCATAAATCCATGCTGACTTGGACCGATCCCGTCACTGCTTTCCAAATGTGCTGCTATTTTATCTTTAGTCATTGATTCCAACATTTTCCCCACTACCGATGTCAGGCTAACCAGTCTATAATTACTCGTTTTCTCTCTCCCTCCTTTCTTAAAAAGTGGTGTTACATTAGCTACCCTCCGGTCCATAGGAACTGATCCAGAGTCGATAGACTGTTGGAAAATGATCACTAATGCATCCATTATTTCTAGGGCTACTTCCTTAAGTACTCTGGGATGCAGACCATCAGGCCCTGGGGATTTACAGGCCTTCAATCCCATCAATTTCCCTAACACAATTTCCCACCTAATAAGGATTTCCTTCAGTTCCCCCTTCTCACTAGACCCTCGGTCCCCTAGTATTTCCTGAAGGTTATTTGTGTCTTCCTTCGTGAAGACAGAACCGACGTATTTGTTTAACTGGTCCGCCATTTCTTTGTTCCCCATTATAAATTCACCTGAATCTGACTGCACGGGACCTACGCTTGTTTTCACTAATGGTTTTCTCTTCACATATCTATAGAAGCTTTTGCAATCAGTTTTTATGTTCCCAGTAAGGCTTCCCTTCGTACTCTATTTCCCCCCTCCTAATTAAACCCTTTGACCTCCTCTGGTGTATTATAAAATTCTCCCAGTCCTCAGGTTTGCTGCTTTTTCTGGCCAATTTATATGCCTCTTCCTTGGATTTAACACTATCCTTAATTTCCCTTGTTAGTCATGGTTGAGCCACCTTCACCATCATCCGGAAACAGTGTCAGTTTCCACATGTACACTGATGACATCCAGCTCTACCTCATCACCACTTCTCTCGACACTTTCATGGTCTCTAAATTGTCAGACTGCTTCTCTGCCTCCATACCTCTCCTCCTTCGAGACTCTCCTTAAAACCTACCTTTTTGGTCACCTGTGCTAATTTCTATTTGTGTGGCTCAGCGTCAAATTGTTTTATCTCATAATATTTCTGTGAAGCGCCTTGGGACGTTTCACTACGTTCAAGGTGCTATATAAATACAAATTGTTGTTGTTGAAGAAATTGAGCACCTGTGATGTAGTGTCATGAAGGAAATATATTACAATAATTACTGCTGATTTCTGGGATCTGACCACCCTAAAACACAGATTGGTGTAGGCAAGGTAATGCAAGGCAGGTAGAATATTTTTACTTGGCTTCGGATATGGTGTAATTGGGGCAAATCTTTCTGGGGAACTTTCCGTCACCAAGCTGCTAAATGTGGATATTCATAACATGGACTGACGTGATGAACGTTTAAATATGTGTTGATAGCTTACAGGATCTGAGAATTAAACCGATTGGACTGAAATGTCAGATATTTTTCAAGCAGCATTTCATCTGATCTTTTGCTTTCAAAGACGCATTCAAAAAACATTAATCCTGCAAACCATGGAGACAGTAATATTTTGATAGGTGTCAAAGATGTCCTTGTAGGGCCCTTGGTAATAGCGGAGGGTCCAGGAAAATGTAAAGTTCAGACCCAAGTTTTTGTTGAGTTAACTGGCCTCAGCCTGGTGGTGACATTGGTTAGTTTCCACCTCCCTGGTCATGGCTGGAGGAGCATTGGCGAGAGCACCTAATCCAGTCATCTTGCTGAGATTGGATGTGTAGAAATGCCACATCCACTGCGCAGGTTCACAAAGAATAGCACTTGGATTTTGTTCCGGAGGGCTGCCACCACATGCTCAGGGTAACAACTATGGTGATTTATGAAGTCCAATCTCTGCATGAGACTCTTGAGATTTTACTGGCGTTTTGGGGATTAAATTTTGCAATTTGGTTTATTTTTCCATGAAAACCATTGATCAGTGTCCTTCAGTGAGTCATTGGCTTCAAGAAAGGAGCTGAAAGGAGGAAATTGGGGCAGAAAAACAATGAAGGGAAAAAGCAATTCTTTATAAATCAATTCTTATAGCACAGTTGAGGATCCACGGCAAACAAGAAAAATAGCATGTAGATTAGAATCCTACATGAGCTAAATTTGCTTACTGATTGTTATATAGCTTTCAGCTGAGGATACACAGAACGGATTTGTCTAAAAATTGCAAATGTTTTGTCCCCCATTTTGTGTCCTTTTTTGTCTGAAGGCATTTACTCATTTTTGGGACATAGTTCCATGAGTGCCAGAACCCTTGTCAAATAGCCTGTATTTGTGTGGGCACCATATGCAAACCCAGTCCTGTCCTCTCTTAAGTCCACACTTGCTCTCCCAGGAGACTTTGCAGGGATGACATGATCAGGATCCCTGTCTTTCCCTTCTATCCCCAATCTTAACAGCATTGAAACCAGTTGTACTGCCATTGTTGATGCTTCAACTATCAGCTACCTCAGCACCAAATGGGACCTTGTTTGTCGTCTTATCCCTCAGCTACTCTCTGGTCAAGCTCACTGAGCCATTTGCAGCACTCAATTAAGAACGACAAAACTATTCTTTACTTGCCTTTCTCTTTCAAGAGATATTTTGGCTGAAACCTACGTGGCCTCCTTAGCGTGGGCACATTAAGTTTATTCTCTCCTCCGCCCCTCCCCCCACCCCAATTCATAATCTTGCACAGAGTTTGTGATGCTGAGAATTGGACTTTCCATAAAGGAGATAGTGTGGCTGACCGTCCAAACAATTTGAAGGCAAATGATGGCATACTCCACAGAGCTATATCAATATATCTGACTCCGTATGTAGATACCCTGAAGAGTCAAAACATAGTGTGGTTTGTTCTTTTTGGTGAAATAAAATTCTGATGATCAACAGGCCTCAGAGTATTCATATTGTTCTAAAACCACTTTAAGCCTTGGGGTTATTGGTCACAAACCCAGATATCCTTTTGAAGTACATGTCCTTTCTTGTGCCGTTATGAAGAACAAGATCAATCATTTCACTAAATCTTCTGCCCAGTCAAATTAGTGACAAGGCTGTAATTTCTGGAGTTTTGGCGAGAGGATAGCTCCTTAAGTTTGTGAAGTTATTGCCACTAACAGTATAACTAGAGATTATGGTTCAGGATTGGCAGTGGATTGCTCTGTAGATACTATACTAAACACCTGGTCATTTGTGGGATTTCCTTGGTTGGTATGTTATATGATCATTAGAATAAAATCATTAGAAGGGCAATTCTCAAGGGCAATTAGGATGCGCAATAAATGCTGGCCTTGCCAGCGACGCCCACATCCCAGGACCGAATTTTTTTTTAAACGCTGGCTAGAAAATAACTGGATTGATCCTACCTTGTAGTGATTTAGGATAGGTTGGAGCCTTTGATATCCTCTGCTTCATAAACTTGGTGAAATACACTAGGTGACAGCTGTGGCTCAGTGGATAGATACCACTCTCGTGCTGAGTCAGAGAGACAGCACAAGATTTGGACTGAAACCAGTGCAGTACTTACACCGTCTTTCGGATGAGATGTTAAAGCAAGACTCTGACTGGCATAAGAACATAAGAAATAGGAGCAGAAGTCGACTATTCGGCCCCTCAAGCCTGCTCTGCCATTCAATAAGATTATGGTTGATCTATCTCAACTCCACTTTCCTGCACTATCACCATATCCCTTGATTCCCTTAATATCCAAAAATCTATCGATCTCTGTGTTGAATATACTCAACAACTGAGCCTTCACAGCTCTCTGGGACAGAGAATTCTAAAGATTCACCACCCTTTGAGTGAAGAAATTTCTCCTCATTTGTCCTAAATGGCTTATTCTGAGACTGTGACCCCTGGATCTAGACTCCCCAGCCAGAGGAAACCCCCTCTCTGCATCTACCTCGTCAAACCTTGTAAGAATTTTGTATGTTTAAATGAGGTCACCTCTCACTCCAAAGAATAGAGGCCCATTCTTCCCAATCTCTCCTCATAGAACAATCCCGCCCATCCCAGGAATCAGTCTGGTGAACCTTTGTTGCATTCCCTCTATGGCAAGTACCCAATACTCCAGCTGCGGCCTCACCAGGGCCCTATGTAATTGCAGTAAGAAGTTTTTACTCTTGTACTCAAATCCTCTTGTAATTAAAGGCCATTTGCTTTCTTAATTCCTTGCTGTACCTACACGTTAACTTTCAGTGATTCGTGTACAAGGACACCCAGAACACCAACATTTCCCAATCACAGCATTTAAAAAAAAATACTCTGCATTTCTATTTTTCCTCCCGAAGTGGATAACTTCATGTTTCTCCACATTATATTCCATTTGCCATGTTCTTGTGCACTCACTTAGCCTGTCTATATCCCCTTGAAAGAAAAATAAAGATTTGCAATTATATAGCGCCTCTCACAACCACCGGACATCTCAAAGCGCTTTAGAGCCAATGAGTGTACAATGTAGTCACTGTTGTAATGTGGGAAACGCGGCAGCCAATTTGCGCACAAGCAACTCCCATGAATAGCAATGTGGTAACAGCAACCAGATAATCTGGTTTTGTTAGGTTGTTTGAGGGATAAATATTGGCCAGGACACTGGGGATAACTCCCCTGCTCCTTGGAATAATGCTGTGAGATCTTTTACGTCCGCGTGAGAGAGCAAACGGGGCCTCGGTTTAATGTTTCATCCGAAAGATGGCACCTCCGACAGTGCAGCGCTACCTCAGCACTGCACTGGAATGTCAGCCTAGATTTATGTGCTCAAGTTCCTGGAGTGGGATTTGAACCCACAACCTTCTGACTCGGGCAAGTGTGCCCGAGCCACGGCTGACACTGACCCTTGAAGCCTCTTTGCATCCTCCTCTCAATTTACATTCCCACCTAGCTTTGTATCATTAGCAAACTCGAATATATTACATTTAGCCCCCTCATCCAAATCAATGGTATAGATTGTGAATAGCTGGGCCCAAGCACCGATCCTTGCGGTACCCCACAAGTTACAGCTTGTCAACCTGAAAATGACCGTTTATTCCTAATCACTGTTCTCTGTCCGTTAACCAAACTTCAATCCATGTTAGTATATTACCTCCAAATCCCATGAGCCCTAATTTTGTTTAACCTCTTGTGTGGCACCTTATCGAATGCCTTCTGAAAATCCAAATACCACATCCACTGGTTCGCCCGTTATCCTGCTAGTTACCAACTCAAGAAACTCAACAGATTTGTCAAACATGATTTCCCTTTTCATAAATCTGTGTTAGCTCTGCACAAAGCCTATTATTCTTTTCTAGGTCCCTGTTACCACGTCTTTAATAATAGATTCTAGCATTTTCCGTACTATTGATGTCAGGCTAACTGGTTTGTAGTTCCCTATTTTCTCTCTCCCTCCTTTCTTAAATAGTGGAGTTACATTTGCTATCTTCCAATCTGCGGGAACCATTCTAGAATCTATGGAATTTTGGAAGATGACAAACCAATGCATCCACTATCTTTATAGCCACCTCTTTCAAAACCCTAGGATGTCGGCCATCAGGTCCAGGGGATTTATCGACTTTCATTAATTTCTCGATGGACCCTTGGTTCTCCAGGAGATTTTTTATGTCTTCCGTGAAGACAGACACAAAGTATTTGTTTAATTTCTCAACCATTATTCTCCATTATAAACCTTTCAGGCACTCTTTTAGAGAAGATCTAGGGAGTTCACTCCGGTCTCCTGGCCGATATTTATGTCTCAACCAATATTACTTAAAAAAAATAGTTTTTTTTAATCTGGTGCTGATTGCTGTGTGCAAATTGGCTGTCGCCAATTCTGCATTACAATGGTGACCACACTTCAAAAGTACTTCATTATCTGTTAAGTGCTTTGGGATGTCCTGAGATCATGAAAGGCGCTATAGAAATGCAAGTCTTTTAAATGATTGTATGATACTTGTATTGATTGGACCAGTTCAATTTCTTGTTAGAGTTGTCAAAAGTTGGTTAATAATTACTCTCTGTCAAAACTGTCATGAGTAATATAACAGCTTAAAATTACTTTCAGCAGTTTTTGGAGTTTTGTTTTAGAAGAACTAAACAGGGATAATGCATCTTTAGAATGCTGTGGTGAAATTGGACTGAAACCTGTAACAAAGCTTCCACTGAAGTACAGCACTGCATTGCTCTGCACATGTGCTTTCTAATATTTATGGTAAAGCGTCTGCGGTGTTACAGTACCATATTCTTTTCTTGTTCGTTGCAGCAGCCAGAACATCATGTGGATCTATTTATGGACATTCCAGAATCTGTAGGTCCATTCCTGTCACAGGATCATTTAAACCCTCCCGGAGAAAACGGTTTTATCAGTAATACGGATTCGTATCAAACTACTGACGCTGTATCGAACATGTTGAGTGATAAGGATCCACTGCTGCCATCATCCAGTGCACCATTCAGGTTGGAGCTGCAGGCAGAAGGTAGTGAGCAGTGCCAGATAAACACAACTGCAGGTATTCTACACTTGTGTTGTATATTGAGGAAAGTATGGAATGACCCAACCTAACCAAGTTGGCTAGTAACTAATCTGGCTATTAACTAATATATTTTGTAGAGTGGGTTCTGTTCCTATTACAGCAGGGCATGCGTTCAGTTTCTTGACATTTAGCTGGTTTTATTTAATAGATTTGATTTTTTTTTTAAAATCTCCTCACTCAGCAAGTAGTCCGTGAATAAAAATTACAGAATACACCAGTGTCCCTCTGTTCAATTAATTTATGCACTGCAACTCCCAGAATTTAGCTTGAGGCTGCCTCCCATTTAAATCTTAATAAATAGCACCTCATTTTTCGTTGGGGGCGCATAACCTACCAGGATACTTCAATCATGGAAACGTACAGCACAGGAGGCCATTTGGCCCATCGTGCCTATACTGGCTCTTCGAAAGAGCTGTCGTGCTTAGTCCCACATTCCCGCTTTTTGTTGGTAACCCTGTATGTTCTTCAACCTCCAGCACCTGTCTACTCCCGTTTAAAATGATTTAATGGAATCGGCTTCCAGCAACTTTTCCGGTGGAGCGTTCCAGATCCCGACAACATTTTCATGAATGATTTGCAGCATTTCTCACCACCCACAGCATTCCAGGACTTAATAGCCCAGTTTTTCCGACTAGGGGCAGATTCTGGATTTCCCCCTCTGGAGATTGTCCACTGGCCATATTTCCAGCCCTGGGAGCATTTACATGGAGGAGCTGGGCTGCCGTGCCTTGGAGGAGCAGGCAGCCGCTGAAGTGCCAGGGAAAACAAAATGGGCAGAAAATATTTAATTCTGGCTCTGCGGCCTGTGCGCAGCTGCGCTGAGTGTTTGCATTCATCCTTTGTTTCTTGATGCCCCAAGACCCCTTTCTGCCAATCTTTGAATACAGGATGCCTTGCCCGAACAGGCACCATGTGTTGGAACTGGGCATATGTGGAAAAAAAAAACAGTGCAACTTAAAGTGAGTGTATTCTGACCTGATGGGACCCAGCCCAAGGAAACAGCGGGTAAGTAGGGGTGCTTTTCTGCCCCTGCCCACCCCAGATCCACTGAAAAAAAAATTGGCAGACAGATGAGCGTAAGATCTGCCACTCATCCTGAGCCACCCCTCTGCCCCAAAGTTCAGGAAGGGAAAATGCCTGAGGGGTGACAGGATTAAGAGGCAAGGAACCATTATTTGAACTGTACAGTTAAATGAATTGACTTTTAAAAATTACATTAAAAACATCAAAGCAAGGTGAATCTGGAACTTTATCTGAAGTAACTTTGGAAAATCAAAGTAGCAATATTCAAGGAGTTTATGCACCAGCAGATTGTATACACATTGATTTATGCAACCGGCAGGTGTCTGCATAGCTTCAGGGTTCGTAAATCCTACAGGTTTACAAGAGGATCCCAGGAGATCCCTACGGTCATCTGATTTTTGTCCCATCGCATTTTCCAATTTTTCCTCTTGGGTGATAATGCAATTATTTTGTTATTGTATACTTATGAAATATGTATTCTGCAATGATCAGTTTCCCTTTGGAAAACTTGACCGGGTTCCGAGTGTGTTTAATATTTGCTGTGATCTGCCACACAGAAAACGACGTTAATGACAGTGTGAGAATAACTTTCTTTATCTACCTGCAGTGGGCAAGGAAAATACTTTGCTTCCTGGAAAAGGAATCACAAAAATACTTCCCAATTTCTGAGTATATCTCTGACTTTCTTTCAGCAGTCCTGTCTAGCCCTGTCACCGCCTCCCCCCCCCCCCCCCCCCGCCCCACTCCACCTAACTGCAACAGAATACCAGGAACAACACCATGATATATGTATTATCTTTATGCTCAAGATGGTTCATGGCCTTTCTCGAAAGAGAGAGATTTATTTTTGAAAAGTGAATTTGGAGATAGAATGAAGAGGGCAAGTGCTTGCTGCAAAGAACATCCTAACAGGAGGAAGCCAGTAATTTGAATTCATTTTCCAGTTAGGTTTAAATCGCTTGGAAAAACAAACTGAAATATCATGAGACTATTCCAATGGGAAAATAGACATGTTCTCTCAATAACCTGGTCTGCTTTCTAAATGTCAACACAAGAAACCACTGGTGTTGTTAAACAAAGGTGTTTAACCATGAGGTAAAAATGAATTCATTCATAATAGAAAAAGAACTGTAAGTAATAGATTGAGATTAAATTTGCTTGCAATAAAGCATTCAACATTTGTTTTGGAAAAGCAAAGAAACCTGCCAAATGCTCAAGGGAAGACATCTTTGTGCTTCAACTAAACTGGAACCTGCTGATTCTTGCTGGGAAATTCTGCATTGCACATCACCTCTGGACTAAGTCTCCTGGCTGATCTTTTATAAATGAAGTTGAACCAAACTCTGTTTCCTGTATTTTATCCCATGCTCTTGGTTCCACCAACACTTAAAGTTTAAAATCCTCAGGTTGAAGTCCCTTCATGGGCTCACCCCTCTGTAACCTCCATCCCGAACACTGTGTTCCTTTGACTCTGGCTTCTTGTGGATCCTCTCCTCACATTGCTCCACATTTGGTGGCTATGCCTTCAGCTGTTTCTATTATAAATGCTTACAAAGGCAGTTTCAAAGTTAAGTGGTGACATAAAGAGTGACTGAAATCGTAACATAGGAAGGGAGATTTGCAGACAGAAAATGTGCACCCTATGCAAAACATATATACGTAGAATATACGTTTGCAACTAAATGCATGATGGAAAAGATTATTTATTTGGGGACATATCATTCCAAAATGATAGTCGTGGTTATGTTAGCAAAAGATTGTTAATTAGGATCTCGGAAGATTGTTCAGGCTAGATTTAGACGTCAAATAGTTGACGTTTTTCTTGCGATTTTTAATTTTTTTTAACCACAGGATTGTAGCATATACATATTTTAACCTCATTTGTTGTGTGGCTGTTCATCATAAGTATATTTTGAGACATAACCGTTTGCTGATACCCTGAACATCTTGGATCATTTTCACATACAGAAATAGAAAAGCACTTGTCCCAAACCCTGGGTTTTCCAGGGAGATGTGTTCAGTCGATTGATTTTTAAAAGCAGCCGCTAATCTGTTTCCTGATAATCTAAGATCGAAAATGAGTGGAGAGAGATGTTTGAAAGTGTTTGAAGCAAATCACTAGGCTCCAGACCAATTTTGTTACTTTTTAGTTGTAATTTAAAATGTCTTTTTTTTAGTTGTGGCAGTGTTTACATAAAAAGTAGTTCATTTGAGTTGGCTGGTGCATAGAAATCATGGTTGGCAACCAAAAGTAAAGAACTTAGTCACGTGGATGAGTACCTGGCTACATTGATCCTGGTGTCTTTGCATGCGATTATAATTTATACACATAACTATGAATCAATCGTTTCTTACCGTTGAAGCATAGTGTTTGTATAAATGTGTGACCATTGTTTATGTTCAAATTGATTTTAGCTGTTTGGGATTTTAGTTAATATAAGCAAGCACAATTTCTGAAGTGTTGCTAATTTCAGCCCTAAGGTTGCGTGATGTAGGAGATGTCATCACTGCAATGGAAGAAGATGAACATGAAGGAGTGTCTGGTCTTCGGGAATCATCACAGAATAGCAGCAACTCTGAGCCCAATCCCGTTCAACCCAACAGGAAGTCCCCCCGTCTCCACACACCAGGTTAGTGGATGCAGACATGAGAGCTGAATGGTTGTAAGGACTGGACCAAAGCCTATGCTGCTTATCTGGCCTGGAATTCGGTTAGGTTTGCATTTTGAACCTCTATATGCTCATAAAAATTATTCATGTGGGAATTTGGTTCAGCCCTAATGCTGCATTTCTATTCCATGTAGCAAGGTTATTCTCTGATTGTTGCAGACAGATTCACATCTTCCCAATTTTTTTTGCATACTTCTCAATGGAGCAGATCTATTTTGCCCATGTTGGTCCAAAAAGAAATTGGCTCTAAGAATCTAATGGTCACTGGTGTAAGAGTGAGTTATGCAGAGAAGGATGTTCTGGATTGATTCCTGGATTGTGTTTTGTTGATTAATTCCAGTTAAGCGCAGCAGTTGGTGACTGCCTCTGGGCTAGGGATGACAAAAACCAGCCAGTGCTACTCTTGCTGATTGCTATTCAGTGACCGGTTGCTGGAAAATACGCGAGTGAGAAATTCCAGTGAAGGAAGGAGCGACCCTTGACTTTGATGCAGCCCATAGTTGACTAGCTTGCTGACACTGTCCTTGTACCTTGATTAATTCTTCATAATGTGAAACCCTCAGACCTGGAATAATCCTTACTGTTCTTTTTGAATGCTGTCCAATACATCAATGCCCTTTTGAAGGTACAGTGCCCAAAATTGCACATAATCTGCATGTGGCCTCAACAGTGATCTATTCAGGATTTGAATAATATATTTTGACTAGTTTATCATTAGCCTTAAGTTTCACACTAGGTGGGTACTTTTGAGTAATTGGTCTGAAGTCTCTCTCCTTTTCCACTTTTGTTAACGGATAAACATTATTTTGTTCTCTGGGCGATGCTGGCAAGGCCAGAATTATTGCCTACCCTAGTTGCCCTGAGAAGGTGGTGGGTTGTCTTGAACTGTTGCAGTCCTTGTGGTAATGGCACCCCACAGTCGTGCTTGTTAGAAAATTCCGAGATTCAGCAATGGAGTAGCAATATCTGTCCCAAGTCAGATATTGATGTGTGAGCTTGTGAGGGAACTTGCAGCAACTTCCAATCCAAACTGAGCATTTGCATGTTCGATTTACAACTGGCAATCCCTTTATAACCTATATCTCTGTCGTGATTCTTTTGAGGCGCTGCTTCTGGTGAGATAGAGTGTGCTCTGTTTGTATAAGGTCGGGCATTATACTATCTAAAACAATGTAGTTGTACTTCCCTTTAAGGTGTAATTGCTCCACTTTCTTGAAATGAATGCTGGTTCACAGAAAAGTCGGTTTGAAAGAGTTCCAGGGTTTCTATATCGGGTCAATGAACAAGTTGGGGATTGTATGTAAGAGAGTGCAGTAGAGGGGGCAAACAGTATAAATTATCCTAACAGACAGAATCATTGGTTTAAAGCGCTCTCTCCCCTTGTCCTGCCTTTCTCCCGATCCCCACTGTCTCCTCGAATGACAGGATTCTAAACCAAAGCTGTTTCCCTGTTTAAAGATCAAGCAGTGCAGTAGCATAGAGGTTCTGTTAACAAACAAAAGTAGCGGCAATCCCATAATTTATATCTTAAATTAAAAGAGTGGCAATTTAATGGAATGGGGTTGCTGTGAAATTTATTAAATATAGAAACAGTGGCCATTTGACAGTAATGGAGTCGGCTGTTTAATCAAGTAGGTTTGAGTAAGTTTGTAAATTAAATCAACGGGAAGGCTTTGTAATAAAATGGGTTGCCCAGAGTGCAATAATTGAACCAATCAGGAAATGAGTTTTGGCCAAAATGTGTTAAATAAGAGCAGGAATATGTACAGGATGTTTCCAGAAGTTATTGTTAGGTAACAGGAGGGAACCCAAATGTATTATTTAAATAACAGCAGTAAATATAATGGGATGGCTCAACATTTATGAACAAAATAATGAGTGGACATTTAATGGACAGTGGGCTATGAATAAGTTATAAACTATGAAGATTAATCTAGGTGAACATTAATTTGGGAAAAATGCAGGTTAAGGTGCGAAGCTGCATCAAAGATAGAGTGGAGGAGCATTGCACAGGGTCCGTGACCTGATTGTCAGTGGTGTTTCACCCCGAAGGAGGGCAACAGTGGACCTGTGAGTGGCTGGCCGAGTGCAACAGTGTAGACGTGGAAGCCAAGGCAGGAGACCAAAAACAGATAGTGCAGGGGATATAACATTTACATGTTTAACCTGCAGGGAAACTGTAAAACATGAAAGTCAGTTAAATGGAAACAGTGTCTTTAAGATAAAGAGAGAAAGCGAATGCATTAGTGTCATCAGTTGCGACGGGTTGATAACATTCACACAATGGAAAAAACTTTAACATGGGGATTCCTAGTATAAATGGTTTACATAGAGATTTATATTATAAGTACAAAGCATTACTCAGAAATCATGACAACAGAATGTAGGGTTTGTGGATGGGAAGTGCATGCCACATCCAAGACTTTTAATAATCTAGATAGATTGCTAATGGTTTTCACAGTGAGTAGGCCAATACATGATACAGGTGTGTTACGTGCAATGTATTATCAAGGCCACTAATTAAGAATATTACCTGATGTGCTAGAATTTGTACCAGTTTTTGAGGGATCAAATTCCACATATCTGTTCTGTCATCATCATAGACAGTCCCTCGAAACGAGGATGACTTGCTTTCCACGCCACAAAGGGATGAGTTCACAGGTGTTTCAATGAAGGGACCCACAGGTGTTTCAATGAAGGACCTAATATTCCGGATCCCGAACTACATCTTGAAGGGTGGAAGATGCCTGTGTGTGGATTTTTTTTAACGTGTTGTGGCCGTTGCACCCCAGCCACCACACGGTCTTGGTCCAGTGGCAAGGATTAACCAAGACGACTGGAGACCAGCTCTGCTGCATGGACCTAGTGCGCGCTCATATTGCAGTGTGGGCTGGCCCGTGCTGCCCCTGGGCCCTTGCTTCTTCTGGGCCCCAATCCCATCCCTCTACGAACTCTTGCCGCTCCTTTGCCCCGACCTCGCCACTCCTGCTGTACCTGCCCACACTGCAATTAACCGTCTCCCTCCTGCAGCAGTTTATACGGGCTTTCAGGAGGCATTCAACCAGGTCCCCATGGCAGACTGTCAGCTGAAGTTGGAGCTCTTGGAATTGAAGGCAAATTATTGATCTGATTAGGAATATTGTTGAGCCACTGGAGACAGACACTAGGGATAATGGGTAGGTACTGTAATTGGCAGGATGCGACTAGTGGTGTTCTACAGAGATCTGTGTTGGGGCCTCAACTATTTACCATATTTATTAACCACTTAGATGATGGAGCCACATATGTAAGTTTGCCGATGACACAAAGCTAGGCAGTATTGCAAGCAGTGTAGATGGAAGCATAAAGTTACAAAGAGATATTAATAAACTACAAAACTGGTAGAAGGATTTCAATATAGGCAAGTGTGAGGTCATCCACTTTGGACCTAAAAAGGATTGAAAAAAGTACATTCTAAATGGTAAAAAGCTAGAAACAGTGGCGATCCAAAGAGACTTGCGGGTCCATGTACATAGATTATTAAAATTTCACAGGTACAGAAATTAATCTGTTCTGTAAAGTGTAACTGGCCTTAATTATTACAGATTCCTTTAGCTTCTCGGCATTTAATTTTTACCTTTTTTATTTGAAGTCTGGGGGACAAAAGGTAACAACCTGTATTTGCATAGCAAATTTAACTTAAAGAAACTTTCTTAGGTGCTTCGCAAGTAGGCTTAAGGGAAACAGACAGGAACAAAGGAAGAGATTAGATGGGGTGACCAAAAGCTTGGTCAAAGAGTGAGTCTTGCAGAATGAGGGAGATTAAAGTTGTGGGTTCCAATGAGCATAGGAACAGGAGTAGGCCATTCAGTTCCTTGAGCGTGTTCTGCCATTCAATTCGATCATGGTTGATCTGTGCCTCAACTCCATTTACTTGCCTTTGATCCATGTCCTTTTGTACACTTTCCTAACAAAAATTGATTGAATTTGGTCTTGAAAATTTCAATTGACACAGCATCCACAGCTTTTTGAGGCAAGAGTACCATATTTCCATTACCCTTTAATGTGAAAAAGTGTTTCCAGGATTTCACTCTTAAATGGCCTGGCACTCATTTTAAGATTATGCCCCCTTGTTCTGGATTCCCCCACCAGAGGAAAGAGTTTCTTCTGTAACTACCCTATCCAATCCTTCATTTAAACAAAAACCTCAATTAGATCACTGCTCAACTGTCTATACTCTAGGGAGATCAAGCCAGGTTTATTCAACCTGTTATCGTAATTTGATCCTTTTAGCCATGGTATCATTTTGGTGAATCTGTATTATACCCTCTCTAAAGCCAATGTATCTTTCCTGAGGTTTTGTGCCCAAAATTGAATGCACTACTCCAGATGGGATCTTACCAAGACTGAAGCAGCATTTTCTCACTTTTGTATTCCAACTGCCTTTAGATAAAGGCCAGCATTTCATTAGCCTTTTGATTCTATTTTGTACTTGTGAACTTGTTTTTTGGTGATTTCTGCACAATGGCACCCAAATCCCTTTGCTCAACTACAGCTGCTAGTCTCTCACTGTTGAGAACAAATTCCAATCTGTCTTTCTCTGACCAAAAGTCGCTGACCACACTTCTCCACATTGAATTCCATCTACCATTGTTTTGTCTACTCACTCAGTCTGTCTGTGTTCCTTTACAACTGCCTGCTCCTATCTAGACAACTTACTGATATATAGGAAGTAAAGCATGGAAGGCTTGTCTGAGGAATGGAATATTTAGGACAGTCTATGGGACTGAAGAAGATTCCAGAGATAGAGTAGTGCAATTTTCTGCAGAGACTTAGAGGAGCACAAGGTTTTTGAATTTTATGCAATGTGGAATGGAAACCCGCTAACGGTCAGGGAGGATGGGAGTAATGGGCAAGCGGGACAGGCTATGTGTAACAGAATTTTGGACCATTTGGAGTTTGCGCATGGAGTATGGAATAGCATTGACAGTTGAGTGTGGAGGTGATAAAGGCGTATATGGGTTTCAATAGAAAAGGGCATAGAAGTGTTGCTAAGGTAGATGTTAGCGGTCTTGTCATGGATAAGGGTGTGAGGCTTGAAGCTCTGCTTGGAGTTGAACCGGATATCAAGATTATGAACAAACTGGTTCGGCCTGGGAGGGGAACTGAACCAGTGGGAAGGGAGCGAAGATTATGCCGGGGCTGCAAACGATGGCTTTGGTCTTGCCAGTGATGAGCTGAAGTTGTGACTCATCCAGGATTTCATGTTGGACAGCCATTTGAGCACGAAGGCAGTATGAAGAAACGGTGGAGAGGTAGGTTTTAGTCGGCATATGTGTGGAAGCCTATCTGGTGCCTACGGATGATGCTGCCGAGGGTCAGTGTAGATCAGAAAGAAGTGGGGAAGAGGATTGATGATTGAGGGGAGTGCTGGAGATTATGGCATGGGGGAGGAACAATAAGCTGGAGATGCAGTGGCTGTATATGAATGGAATCATACAATGGCAGTTGCATATAGCTGGACAACGAGGACAGTTTTCTGTCCTCCCTTTTCTACTGACGGTATTAAGGATTAGCGGTGATAAGGATCTACAGGTATTGTGCCTAAGTGGTCATTCTTTAACTGTCAGCCCAGATGGTGAATACTGTGTATCTATTTGAGCATAAAAACATAAGTAGGAGCAGGGGTAGACCATTCGGCTCTTCGAGTCTGCTCTGCTATTCAATGTCATAGTTGATCTTCTGCCTCAACTCCACCTTCCCGCACTCTCCCCATATCCATTGATTCACTTAATATCCAAAAACTTAGCGATCTCTGTCTTGAATATACTCAACAACTGAGCATCCACAGCTCTCTCGGGTAGAGAATTTCAAGATTCACAATCCTCTGAGTGAGTGAAGAAATTTCTCCTCATCTTCGTCCTAAATGGCCGACCTCTTATTCTGAGACTGTGACCCCTGGTTCTCGACTCCTAGCCAGGGGAAACATTCCCCCCCCCCCCAGCATCTACCCTGTAGGGCACTAAGGGTATAACAGCAAAGCGTGGTCTGCCAGCATCCACGTGCATTTCTGGCATTCGTCACTTGATAGTAATCAGAAGCAGGACCTACAGTTGATTCCCCCCCAATCCTCCCAAATCCAGGAGTGTTAATGCCAGTGATAGCATCCTATCATAGGACCAACTGAGATCATCTAATAACACTTAAACTGGAGCCTTCCTGATAAAACATTGCTAACAAATATATTTGCACTTGCTTGCCCTGCGAACACAACTCCCAGGTGATCAATGTAAATCGTAGCACTTTCATCTAATATAAATGGTCATAAGTAGAAACTGACTAACAGTCATTGCAGTATAGAAAATCAATCTAAATGTTGTGTTCAGATAAAAACATTGAATTTGCAAGCCACCAGTTAAGAAATGTTCCAGATAAAAATAAAATCAACCCATTGAGAGAAGGTAACCTAAACACGTTTTTTTTAGGGAAACAAGCAGCTAATTTGCACACAGCAATCGCCCACAAACTGCAATGAAATAAATGACCATATAATCTATTTTTTGATGCTGTTGCGGGATCACTGTTGGCCAGGGCACAAGAAGAACTCCCCTGGTCTTCGAATAGTGGCAAGGGATCTTTTAAAACCACATAGATTTTAGCTGTTGGGGATAAACCGACAGGGCAGGCGGGGCCTCGGTTTATCGCCTGATCGGAAAGACAGCACTTCCAATAGTGCAGCACTCCCATGTTACTGCACTGAAGTGTCTGCCTAGATTATGTGCACAAGTTCTCGAGAGTGGGGTTTCTCAATCTTCTGACTCAGAGGCTACCTCACACTTCCTGAAATTCAGTTTCCATGGAATCACTAGAAATGAGCTAGCTTGGCTTGTTTTGGTGATTTTAAAGGAGTGACGATAAATTAAAAGGCTCTAGTCGGGGGCAGTGATTAACAAACCTTGTGTTCAAGGTCCCCTTAAATGATACAGAATGCATTTCTTGTCATTCTAAAATATTTAGTTGTCGAACCAGGTTAGCAGAGTGATTGGATGCAGTAGGATTGTTACCAATTGAGTCGATGGGCTAAGAAACTGCCAAGTCTGCTTGTTTGCCTACATTACAATGTTTAGGTTACCTTCTCTAAATTTCTTTTAATGAATACAAAAATGAATTGCTCATGTACATCAAATTATGTATGTAAATTAAAGATGGATATTTTAAAGCATCAGAAAGATTGCAAATCATATTCTGTGATGCTTCTGTTATTCAGTCATATATTCAAAAAATGTATTGTGCTACAAACTTCGTGTACTTGCTTGATTTAAGTTTATTCCACTTCTACCAAATTTTGTTCAATAGATTGTCATCTTAAATGTTAACGTGGTCTCTGTATTAATCACTAACTCCAGCAATGTGTTCTACAGTTTGTGTGTGTGTGTCTTGCAATCTTGGCTTGCAGCTTTCTTTTGCCCTCAGACTTATTTAGCATGTCTTCTATTTTAGTATAGTTTGTAAGTTTGGACACTACTACCCTCCAGCCATTGACACAAGTCATTGATGTACACAGTGAACAGAAGTTGTCGTAGAGCAAAACCTGATGGGATATTGCTACCCACTTCCAACCACTGAGAAACTGTCCTTCACCCCTACTCTTTCCCACTTCTGACCAGTTTTTAATCCATGCCAATTTTCTGTCCTCTTCCAATTCATATCCTTTAATCTTCTCCAGTAGTCTGCCGTGTAATACCTTGTCAAAGATGTTCTCAATGTCCATTTTCACCTAATCCACTACATTTTCCCTACCATATCTGTTACTTCCTCAATGCAGTCAGATTCGTGAAGCACAATTTTTCTTTCTGCAATCTGTTTGCTGCTTCTAGTTATTTTCTCCTTATGGATTTTTAAAAAATTTGTTCCGTGGGTGTCGCTGGCATTTATTGCCCAACCCTAATTGCCCTTGATATTTAGGAATGTCATCTTTTAATGAAAGATTTCAGGAATTTCCCGATTAAACATTAAACTGTAATTATCTCAGCTAACTGTTTCCCTTTTGGAAAATAGATATTAGTACTCTGGTACATATCCACAACCAGTGGAACTACAAAATATAATTTCCAGGTCCTCGGCTACTTCTTCCCCCATTTCCCTCGGGATCCTTGGATGTATCCCATAACCTGGCACTTTGTCCTCCTTTAGCTTAACTAACTTCTCCAATAGTGTTTTATTTGTTTTATCTCTCATCTTGCTTTTAACCAATTCAGAATGAACCCCCCCCCCCCCCCCCCCATATCCTATATTGTAACCATTGATGCAGAATACTTTTATGAAGTATCCTCGCCATTTTATGTTCATCCTCTACTGACTCACTATCCTATCCTCTCTGGTTCGACTGCACATTTACCAATTTTCTTTTTAATGATATAGTTGTAGAATGCTTTACTGTTTCTAATATTTTGTAATTTTATACTCTTATATACTTTGTTTTCCTTATCTCTTTCTTAACCTCATATTTTTATCATAACTATATGCCTTTTACAATATTGATTTGTTTCTAACCTCTTAAATTTATCAACTGCAACCCAAAACTTTAAGTCTTTTTAAATTTTATATATATATATATAATATATATATTCATTTTTGCAGTTTCTTCTTTAATATAAAAAAATCTCGTTGATTTATAATCCTGTGTGCCAATTTTCCTTATTACTCCACATCACCTCACCTAGCTCATTCATCTTCTAAAATCTGTCCTATTCCAATCTGGTGCTTATGTTCCCCGTTTCCCTTTCTAGTTGCACCCTAAACCTTATTTTATGGTCACTGCCCATGAGGTGCTTACCCACCCTTAACTTAGCTACCTAATCTGTTTTGCTTAAAACAAGATCTAGCAACGTGCCTCCTTGTAAGTATTCAGATATACTTCTTGAGGAACAGGTTCTGTGCACATTTTAAGGTCGGTTTACTTCCTCGCTTTCTCAATCAGCGAGTGGGTCAATACAATCTAAAACAATTATTTCATTATTCCTACTCATCTTCCTGATCTCTACAAATTTCTGTACCACAATTTGGGAGTCTGGCAATTGCACTAATGGTAGCAATCCTGACTTTATCTTTGATCTCTAACCATATTGACTTTGACTTTTTGAGTTTAACAGTCCTCTACAGCATATATTCCCTCCTTCAATTTTGCCACTCCTTCCCTGCCTCTTCTGTCCCACTTAAAAATATTATAACCTGGTGCATTTATTTTGCACTCCTCCCCAGTTTGCAGCCAAGTTTCTGCTCATGCAATGAAATCTATAACTTGCTGTGATAGAACTGTTTCTAATTGCCTCAGTTTATTTTCCACCATGAGCATTGCAGCACATGCACTTCACATTTCTTTTGCTTGGTTATAATGCTTCTGCTCCCATGCTTATTTTGTTTTGTTTCCGTCTTTACCTTGATGCTGTTCTATTTGATTTTCTTCCTCTAACTCTCATCTGTCTGCAAGCTGTTTCTTTTGCTAAATTCTATTGTTATTTGTGTTATTTATTTAATCTTCTCTACTTGCTCATTTTATTTTCCCCACCTGATTCCATTGTAATTTAAATTACTCCTCATTGTTCGCTGCTACATTAGCTCCCTTCCTGTTTCGCCATAGCCCATCCTTGCAGAATAGTTCCTCATTTTGCTAATACTGGTGCCAATGTCCCATCAAACAGAAACTCTTATTCCTGGCCCCTATTCTAGCTCATGGCTGGACAGTAATCCAAAGAATAATCATTCTTGAAGTCCTACTCCGAAGCCTGCTTTCTAAACTCCTTTTGCAGGACTTTTCTGTATTAATTCCCACATGGGCCACAATGATTGACTGCTCTCTCTCTTTCCCCCCCCCCCCCCCCCCCCCGCCCCCTCATTATCTCTTCCAGTCTATCCAAACTGTTGCTTCCCTTTACCCTATCATATGGGAAGCAACTCACCTGGACTGGGAAGATCAAAATGTCCGCTCCTCCAATTATCAAATAATCTCCTCCTATTGCATTCTGAACTAAATTTCTAATCATTTTGCCCCATTGCCCCAGACCCAGTAATATGTTTTGGTACCATTTAATAATGGTTCTGCCCAGTTTCATCCTTCCCACAGCAAGCCAGTGCTTCAAATGTTTTGGAGGGAGTAATTTGCTCTGGGCACTGCTGCTTTTGCCTGTCCCTCTTTGACTTCTCTGATGTAGATTGTCACCACTCCTTATGCTACCATTTACGCATCTATCTGTCAGCAGGATGACTACCCTTGGAAGCTGTTGCTCAAGTCTTTTCTCCCTCCCACAATGTGTCAGATTGTCTCCAACTCCACCAAGTTCTGAGTTCTTGAGCTTGAGTAACTTTAGTTTGAGACACTTGGTGCAGTGGTTATGTTACTGGACTAGTAATACAGGGGGTGAACTGATATCCATAAAAATAACCATGAAGCTTTTGGATTGTCAAAAAAAACTCTAACTGGTTCACTAATGTCCTTACGGGAAGGAAACCTGCCGTCCTCACCCGGTCTGGCCTGTATGTGACTCTAGTCCCACATCAACGTGGTTGACTCTTAACTTCCCTCTGTAGCGGCCTATCTAACCACTCACTCATCCAGACAACTAAGGATGGGCAATAAATGCTGGCTTGAACAGTGATGCCCACAATCCAGAATTATTATTTTTTTAAAAACGCCATTCAGTTGTGTATAAGAAAAGTATTTGAGTTTGCAGCTCAACTCCTCCGTCCTTCATGAAGTGGATGTTACCAACCCTTCCTGCTGTTCTATTCTTACTGTAAATGTTGGTCAAGTTATAATTACATTTTAAGTTTATATTCTTTATCTTAGAAAGGGTGAGAAGCATGAGTGCGGCAGGGAGGTGTGCCGAAGTTGGATGCTTGGGTGTGAATGTGAGAGAGGTGCAAAGTACGAGATTAGGGGTATGATCGTGTGAGGGGGTGTGGGTGTTGGGCAAAAGGGGAGGAAATATGAGAGAAGAGGATGTGTGAGAAACGGGAATAGTCAGGCCTGCATATGTGAGGGGGAAGCGGGGGTGGTGAAGAACAGGGAATGCACGCGAAAGAAAGGAGAAAAGGGAACGCGTGTCAGGTACACGAGAGAAAAATAAAATGTGAGAAAGTATGAAGTAAGTGCACATGATACAAGTGAGGTACGTGAGAAAGGAAGGCGAGAAAATAGACTTACTCAATCATTCTAAATCAGTGGCTTTTCTCACAGTTGTAACCTTTTTTCATTTCCATCAATTCTTTCTGAAACTTGGTTATGGTACTAGAGACAGAGATCACCCTCTGGGACTGTGCCCAGCAGCAGTTGTTCAAGAACAATCCTGATTCTTCCGTTTCACACGACACATTTCCAGAAGTGCCATTGCTGGCAATGGGCACCAGGATCCAAGCTGTTTTCATTTCTCTAAACCAGGAACGCTAAGATGTGAGGAAACAGTCTTTCCCGATTCTCACACTCAACATTTATTCATGATTTTTTTTTTAAATCTCCCTCGTTTGTCCTCTTGTCCTTCTCTACTTCAGTGGAAATAGTCCCAGTATCTCAATATTTCTTCACACCTATGGTTTCCCACCGAGGCACCATCCTGGTGAATTTATGATTAATTGGAATGGACACGCCCATCAAATCTGCCACGTCCACAAAACATGCATAACCCAATCACTGACCCATTTAATTTACTCATTCATCCTCAAAGGTAATCTAGCAGAGCTCCAAAGACTTCATCAGTTCTCACTGTAGATTCTCTCTCCCCCACACCCACATTACCTGTCCCGATGAAGAGCAGAATCCATTTTCATTTGGGAGTTTCAAAATGGTTTGAATGCATACTTTGGGTGGTAAAGTCAAAATTGGTTGACTACAATGTGATTGTTTCCTGTATTTATTTGCATCTTTACAGTAGCCGTAGTGGAGAGTAAAGTGGATGAAAACAAAGATCAGTCTGCAAGAATTATCCACCCAAGCAGTAAAGAATTTAAAAAGACGTGGGGATTTCGACAGACAACTATTGCAAAACGTGAGAATGCTGCGGATGCCGAGAACTCTGACACTGCCCTGAGTGAGAACTCTGACCAATTAACCCCCTTACTGCGAAGGAGCAGGCGACAGACTCAGCGATCTGTACGAGTTCAAGAATTTATTTCAGCAGCTCAAAAGCGTTATCGCCGAATGACGGACCTTGAGGATGGTGGTGAATTTGGGTCCATTGCAACTTCTGAGGCAGGGACAGGGTCCGATGGTAGTGTGGAAACAGATGAAAAAGGTGTTCGGCCTCTAGACTTGGCCACAGAACTGGGCTCTGTTGGTATACTTGCAGTAATGAATGAGGTGGCTAACTCTGATGAAGACAGCAGCACCAACAGCGACAGTGATGAACTTACACTGAAGGAGCTCCAGAATCAGCTGAGAAAGCGGCGTGGTCAAGGGCAGCCTGATTCACCACAGAGTACCCAGATAAAGCAGGAAACGTGCTCTGAGGAAAATCAATCCAGAAAGGAATCGAAGTTTCTAGGCACTGCAAAAACTAAGAAGCCAACAATTACTCCTGTAAAGAAAGGCAGTAAAAGTGGCAGTACTCCGAAGGAAAAAGAATCCAAATCACAATCTGGAGTTAAGTCAGAGACAGAAGATGATGAAAGCTCGGTCAGCCAGTCAGACAACGACTATAATGATCCAGATAAATTGTATTGTATATGTAGGCAACCACATCATAACAGGTAGGTGTCGAGATTCAGGAAGCTGCATTCATATGCTTGGCTCCAATTTATGGCAAAACGAACATTGAAACAACAGTCTATTTTATTAAGATGCCTCATTTATTAATGAAATGGTGCTTGCATTTACAAATGACAAATTCTCTCTTTCGTGCTTTCACTTCATGCTTTGTTCATCTAGAAGCTGTCAACCGTGTCGCATTTGAAGCTGGATTGCCATCTTCTGCTGTTGCACCATTTGAAGCATGCAAAATGCATTGTGCGGTGGGGCCTAAATAAAAATGGATATAATTTACCATAATCAAGCAACTTAAAACCTCAAACAAAGTTTTAGCATTACTCTGGAGTAGTCCTTGTTGCCTTCTCTTGAACCCCAAAATATACAGGACGATATTCCCAGTTGCAGAAGTGAGAGGCTGACAATGGGAGAGGGCTGGTCACATCAGTCGTGGGAACGTTGGTGGGGTCTGGGCGTAGTGGAGTGCTGCTGAGATGTGGGAATATTGGGGAAGAGACCCTTGGGTCTGGGAACGAATGAATCAACAAAAACAAATTAAGTATTTAAGTAGGGCTGCTCACGTCCTTGGGGCACCTTAAATCGCTTCACAGCCAAGTGAAGCACTTGAAGTGGAGTCGCTGTTGGAATGTAGGAAAACCAAAATCATAGAAACTTACAGCACAGAAGGAGGCCATTCGAACCGTGGTACCTGTGCCTGTTCTTTAAAAGAGCAATTGTGATTAGTCCCACATCCCCACCTTTTGTCAGTGACCGTGTAAGTTTCTCATGCTGTCCAACTCCTTTTTAAAATTGTTGATGGAATCTTTTACCACCTTTTCACAGAGCATTCCAGATCCTAACAACACTCGAGTGAAATCATTTCTCCTCATCTTCCGTCTAGATCTTTTGCCGATGATTTTAAATCTACAACCTCTGGTTACTGACCCATTCGCCAGAGGGAATAGTTTTTCTCTTTTTCTACTGTCAAAACTTCTCATCTAGATGAGAGAAAACAATTAGAAGCAGACAATTGATTGCAGAAAAGATCATGTTTGACATCGTGAGTGAGTTCTTTGAGATGGTGACAAATATGGTGGATGAGATAAGTGGAGTCTACAGGACTTGAGAGCCTACGACACAATATCTCAGGACATTATTGAAGAAGATTAAGGGATATGGGATTAAGGGAAGGGTAGAAAATTAAATGAAGTGCTGGTTTAAAGGGAGGAAAGAGTTGAGAGCAGTTGTCAGTGGTTTGAACTGGGTAACAGTGTTCACTATTCAGCAACCGCTTGTACATTGACTGTCAATGATTTGGATATAAGGAGTGGTGTCCAAATTTGCAGAGCACACTTAAATAGGAGGCATAACAGAGGACCAAAGGATGCGGCTAACGGATATTGATAAGATAGTGGAATGGGCAAAAAAGTGGCAGATGAAATTCAGTGTGAAGTGAAAAAAATTAGCACTATACTTTGGCGAAAGGCAGTTTTTTTTTCTAATTAATTCATGAGATGTGGGCATCACTGACCAGCATTTATAGCCCATCCCTAATTGCCCTTGAGAAGGTGGTGAGCCAGCGCCTTGAGCCGCTGCGTCCATGTGGTGAAACTACTCCCACAGTGCTGTTATATAGGAGGTTTTTGGATTTTGACCCAGCGACGGTGAAAGAACAGCCGTTACATTTCCAAGTCAAGATGGTGTGTGACTTGGAGGGGAACGGTGGAGGTGATGGTGTTCTCATGCGCCTGGTAGGTGGTAGAGGTCACGGGTTTGCGAGGTGCTGCCGCAGAAGCCTTGGAGAGTTGCTGCAGTGCATCTTGTAGATGGTACACACTGCAGCCACGGTGTACCGCTGGTGGAGGGAGTGAATGTTGAAGGTGGTGGATGGGGTACTGATCAAGCGGGCTGCTTTGTCCTGGATAGTGTCGAGCTTCTTGTGTTGTTGGAGCTGCACTCATCCAGGCAAGTGGAGAGTATTCCATCACACTCCCAACTTGCGCCTTGTAGATGGTGGAAAGGCTTTGGGGAGTCAAGAGGTGAGACACTCGCCGCAGAATACCCAGCCTCTGACCTGCTCTTGTTGCCACAGTATTTATGCGGCTGGTCCAGTTAAGTTTCTGGTCAATGGTAACCCCCAGGATGTTGGTGTTGGATTCAGCGATGGTAATGCCGTTGAATGTCAAGGGTAGGTGCCATAGTATACAGGCAGAAGTGATCAGTTGATAATTGTGTCTGCATGTGCCCGATTGGAACTGGAAAAATACTTATTTAATTCGATGTTGGTTTAAAATAAAAGATCAAATTACTGCAATGTTTACTTTCAGACTGGAAGCTACAAAGGGTTTCACTTCAGCTGAATACAAAAAAACCCTGTTGTAGCAGGTGATTCACTGCTGATAAATCCCTTTTATCTTGATAGTCTAACTTAAGAACATTGGGCTCAATTTTCCCCCATGCCATTTTTTGGCATATTTGAAGAGTTACACCCATTTTTTTGGGGGGCCCAACTATGCCAAAAAAAAGTTGAAAGTTTCCCCGTTTTAACTTGTGAATGTGGCCCCGGCGCACATTGTCCTTAAGCTCTGTGGGTGGAGCCAAGATGTGCGCCAAAAAGATCAGGTTGCCAGGATAACAAGGGACACAATGCGGGCTGAGGCTGGAAGGTGAAACGTACAAGACATTCTGGACAGTTCACAGCAACCTGCACTTGCTCCTTGCAGCTATTTAAGGCGGCAGCTTACCAACTTGAAAATATTGTGCCAAAAGTCTATCCTGTAAACTGAATTGGAAAGGCCCCCCTCTTCTCTTCCCCCGGCAGGTGCCACTCCTAGCCCAAGCCAAAAGGCCCCCACCACCCCCCGGAAGCTGATGCTCCTAGCCCAGACCAAAAGTCGCAAATTAAAGTGAATTTGAGATTAAAGACAAAAAGGAGTTGTTACAGTAATGGAGTTGTACTACAGAACCCGTAAATAAAAGAGGAATCTGTAGACAAATCAAGGGATTAGAGTCGGAATAACAGAGGTTATAATTACCCCCTCTCTCTGCCGCTGCTGTCCCGGCCGTGGAACTGGATCTTCTCCGCTGGTTCTCTTACCTGCGCTAATTTTGTTAACTGCCCAGAAGGTTTTTCAGAACGGGCACGTATGACATCTTAAGAAAAATCGTAGTTGGCCACACGTGCATAAATAGCCAGAATTGGCGCGGGTGCCATGTTACGTCCCCAATGAGGTAAAACAATTGTAGCCAAAAAAAATTGTACCCAAGTGAATTACGTTGGTGCAGAAACATTGGGGAAACTTGGGAGATTTTAATTTACTCCCAAAAAAAGGTGCATGCCAAAAAAAGGTGCAGATAATTGGGAAAATTGAGCACTTAATTTTCCTTTGATGCAGTAGGTATTTATTTCACCAAATTGTATATAAACATTAGTGCATGTATTTTGAAAGTCAGCATTTCCATATCGCTTGAACAAGGAGACCCTGTTGTCTTTGGTGCTGTTATAATTATACCTGTTAATGTGTTTTAATTATTAACTCTGAAAAGAAACCTGTGCAGGTCTTTTTTAATTTGTTCAGTAAACTTTGCTCATTTTAAAGATTTTCTTGAGATTTGCGCAGTTTCACATTTTAGCTAACTTCCCCAAGCATGTCAACGATGCCCCTATAAGCTGCGCTTTGTCCTGTGCCGCCTGTTTCTTTCAATGCAAGATCCCTTCAAATATCTCCGCCTGCGCAGTATTTACAATGTAAAAGCCGGTGAGTGTGGGACCTTTCCATTACTGCGCACTTAGAGGGAGCATTAACATCAACATTTTTTGGAATTTATATTAGTGCTGCTGTTCAAAATTTCCTACATACGGTGGAAAGCATATGCATTATAAATTACAAGTCACGCTAGATATTTGCAGTGTATTTTGTTTGTTTGATGGGTATATTATCCATGGCGAGACTGGTTTCTGATTTATGCAATACTGTGGATGTGTAGCGTGCTGATTCAGAGTTTCTTGGCAGGTTTATGATTTGCTGCGATCGCTGTGAAGAGTGGTTCCACGGCGACTGTGTGGGTATTACAATGGCAAGAGGACGCTTACTGGAACGCAATGGAGAGGACTACATCTGCCCCGATTGTAGTCCCCCTCCAAGCAAAGGCTCAGGAGCCACAGAAATGCGGTCTGGTCAACAGGAAAGCAAACCAATGCTGGCAAACACCGACGACCCAAATACCACAGCAGGAAAGCGTGATGGAAACTCTCCCACTGACCAGGGAATAAAAGGCAGGATTGAGAAAGCAGCCAATCCAAGTGGCAAGAAGAAAATTAAAATATTTAAGCCGGTATGCTGTTTACAATCAGTTTGCAAAACATTTAAATATGTGTAATCAATTCAGTCATATTTTGTTTGGTTATTTGGCATAATACAAATGTTGTGTTTCTCCTCCAGTGAGTGCTGTCAAGTGCATCATCAGTGACGTGTACATCTAGTTTTCCTGCAGTAAATTAGTTAGTTTGTGCATTGTTTGAAATGGACTAGAATTAATCTCCATAAGTAATGTGTTTTGGACCTTTACAGCAAATTAACCTGCTCCTGGGTTTAATAAATTTACGTGACCTAATTAATACAGTTGTGTAAAATAGTTTGCTCCCAACTGCAGTGCTCCTCGCATTACTTTAGGACTTCTACATTCTATTGCAATCAACGGTTTATTTTTACTTTCGAGTTTTCTCCCCTTTGCTTCCTTATTACTGTGATGATCACCCATGGAACTGATTAATGCCGGGATATGGTTCCACACATGCTGGCTACCCTCCAGCACCAAGAGTCCATTCTTCATTTATCCTATCCTCATCCAATACAGTTACTTTCCAGCAGGAGTCACTGGACATATGTCCGGTACAACAACTGCCATTTATATAGCACCTTTTAAAGTAGTAAAACATCCTAAGGTGCTTCACAAGCATTATCCAACAAAATTTGACACTGAATCATTAGGACAGAAAGAGGTAGGTTTTAAGGAGGAAAGAAAGGCGGAGAGGTTTTGGGAGGGAATTCCAGAGCTTGGGGTCCAGGCAGCTGAAGGCACGGCTGCCAATGGTGGAGCGATTAAAATCGGGGATGCACAAGAGGCCAGAATTGGAGGAGTTCAGAGATCTCGGAGGGTTGTAGGGCTGGAGGAGGTTGGAGATAAGGAGGGTCATGGCCATGGAGGGATTTGAAAACAAGGATTCAAATTTTAAAATCGAGGAGTTGCTTAACCGGGAACCAAGAGGTCAGCGAGCACAGGGGCGATGGTGGACGGGACTTGGACTTGGTGCGAGTTGGAATACGGGCAGCAGAGGTTTGGATGACCGTAAGTTTATGGAGGGTGGAAGATGGGGAGGCCATCAGGAGTTCATTGGACTAGTCAACTCTAGATGTAACAAAGGGAACGGATGAGGGTTTCAGCAGGAGATGAGCTGAGGCAAGGCCGGAGTCGGGCAATGTTAGAGGTGGAAATAGGCAGTCTTTGTGATGGCGTGGCTATGTGGTTGGAAGCTCATCTTGGGGTCAAATACAACACCAGCATTGTGAACAGTCTGGTTCAGCCTCAGACAGTTATTAGGAATAGGAACTCTGGCTGATTTTCCTCCCTCCCCCTGTTGTATTTGCATCTAATGCCTATTAAAAAAGAATTTTAAATTACTCAATCTGATCCTTCAAGTTTTAAAATTGTGTTTTGACGATGACAATTATTGCCGTTTCCACAGAACAAGGCACAAAAACCCAACTTTGACTGGTGATCGTTCAATTTTTAGTATCCAGTTAATGGATAAAAACAATATATGTCAGAACTTTGATGCATTATTTTAGGATATTTTTTGAACATTATTTTAAGGGTGGCATGTTGGTTTTTCTCTCATTTGTATCTTGGTTAACTAATTGGGAGTAGGTTGGTCATGGTTGGTGCCAGTTGACTGTGAACATGAAACAGCGGTGAATTGGTTTCATTGTAAATTAACTCCTTATCGAGCCATACGAGTTATTTTTTTGTTAATTTTTAAACTCTTGCGGAGGACACCATCTTTATAGTATTCCATAACTGCATATTTTCAGTGGTTGAATTATGCAGCAATGCATAAATACATTGTATTGATGACTCTTGGTGGCTTGTTTTTATTAGGTAGTGGAAATTCTTGCAGTGCCAAAGTGTATTGGGCCTGGCTGCGCCAACCTGGCCTCTACTGACTCTGTGTACTGCAGCAATGACTGCATCCTCAAGCATGCTGCAGCCACGATGAAATCACTCAGCCAAGCCAAGGATCAGAAGCAAAAGACAAAAGAGAAAGGAAAACTAAAGCCAGAGAAGGCGACTTCATCCAAATCCCCTGCAGAGGTAAAGGGAAACCATTAATATAAAGATAAATTTCTTTGTCCCCACTTGTACATTGTGTCGAATAAAAATTATACATAACTCAAAGGCTGTAAGGGGCTTTTGGAGGAAAGTAATTACTCATGGCTGACTTATTCTGCAGAAAGTATTCTTTGAGCGAACGAGCTGCAGTAGAACTCCATCCCATTTCCGTTGCAGAGTGGATTTCACAGGAAAAGAGCAATGGCTCTGTGTGCGGCTGATTAGAACTTGTGGTTCAAGACTCTTGTGATTCTGTGCACTCAGCTTCCCTTGTGGTCATCGAGTGCAGAATGGACCGGCGCAAAATGGTGGTCTCTGCATAAGGAACATCCAGGGTAGCAGCATTACCTTATTTTGCTTTGCCTCACTGCTACCAGAGTTGGGATGTCAGAGGCAGTATCTAAAAATAAATGGATTATTGGGTAACTCCTGCCTGTGGGCAAATCTCTCGAGTGAAACCTGGTCCCCAGTCCTGAGCTGGCTGCTGTTTATTTTGAGAGTTGATGCATCGGCCATGGGTATTCATCATAAACCAGATGGATGTTTGTGTAATTTCTAACTCTGGGTGTAATGGTTTGTTAAAGCAATGTTGGTTACCGACGCATCTTTAGAAAACTAACTCTTGACCTGAGTTTTGGTCTGAAAACTATGCTGAACCCCAGTACTCGCAGTTGGTATTCGCTAAGTGTGTGTCTCATGAAATGTGTCACTTATCTCTCTTCGCTCCAGGTCTCTTGCACTGACTGGGGTATTAACTCATTCTGTTAAAAGGCGATAGTTAGTGAAGTTATCTTTCCAGTGTCTTCGCCTTTTGCACTTTTGTGACAACACTTCGGGCCCAAGTTTCCACACGCGCCTAGAACGGCGCAATCCTTACCTGGACGCCCGTTTTTCGCGTCACAAAGTGCGCCTAAAAAAATCCTCCGTATTCTCCACCTACCTGCAGGTCCTCTGGCCCTCGGCGCAGCCAGCACGAGCTGTGGGGGGGGGCGGAGCCAGGTCCCTGCGCTGAAAACAGTGCCGGGACCTCTGCACATGCGCGCTACAGTGGGCACGCAAGTGCAGTAGCTCCAGGCGCCCGAAACATGCAGCCCCTAGCACTGGCCCAATGGCCTCACTGGGGCTGCGTAAATAAGGCTCCTCCCGCGGCCAGCCCCCCCCGACCCGACACCCGCTCCCCGCCCGCCCCTGCCTCCGGACCCAAAACCCCCTCCCCGGACTGGACCCGACCCGACCCGCGCTCCTGCTTCCGCTCCGCCCCCCGACTGGACCCGACCCGCCGCCCCCCCCGGACTGGGCCCGATCCTGCTCCTCCCCCCCCCCCCCCCCCCCCCCCGACTGGATCTGACCTGACCTCCCCCTCCCCGACCTGACCTCTTCCTCCCCCCTCCCTCCCTTTTCCCCCCTCTTCCCCTCCCCCCGACCCGACGCCACCTACCTGTAAATCTGGTCCCGAAAGGCCTGCCTGAAGCACTTTCACACAGGTAGGAAGATGGTTTATTTAATCTTTTCTTTGCTTATAAATGTTTATTCAGGTTGGATTTATTTGTATAATATTTGTATTAGTATAAATAAGGATTTATTATAGAATTTAATGACTTCCCTTCCCCCCCCCCCCCCACCTCGTTCTGGACGCCTAATTTGTAACCTGCGCCTGATTTAATGTGTAGAACAGGTTTTTTCAGTTCTACAAAAATCTTCACTTGCTCCATTCTAAGTTAGTCTGGAGTACGTTTTCACTGTGGAAACTTTGAAATCAGGCGTCAGTGGCCGGACACGCCCCCTTTTGAAGAAAAAATTCTGTTCCAAAGTGGAACTGTTTTACCTGACTAGAACTGCAGAAAAAAAAATGTGGAGAATTGCGATTTCTAAGAAAATCAGGCGCAAATCATGTGGAAACTTGGGCCCCTCATTTTATATGCAGTTTTGTTTTCTTCACGTATTTTTTAAAAATGTTGCAGTAAATACTCGAGAGTCACTGACTTTCCCGTTTGAAACGTTCTTATCAATGTTTGACATTGTCATGTGGGGATTCACCGTTTTAGGTTTATAGGAGCAAAATGTGGTAAAACAACAGCGGATTTTAGAGTACATAGAAAAACCTAAATTGAGAGAAATTGCAATCTGTACAGTATTTGCGCGCACACAATCATAGAATAGAAAAGCACAGGAGGAGGCCATTCGTACATCGAGTCTGCGCTGGCTCTTTTGAAGAGCAGTCCAGTTAGTCTCACTCCCTGCTCTTTCCCCATAAGCTTACAATATTTTCTCCAAGTATTTATCCAATTCCCTTTTGAAGGCTACTATTGAATCTGTATCCACCACTCGAAGAGGCAATGCATTCCAAATCCTAACCACTCCTTGCATAAAAAGTTTTTCCTCAACCAGCATCACTCAGACTATCTGGTCATTAATGCATTGATGTTTGTGCAAGCTTGCTGTGCAAATTGCATTTCCTACATTACAACAATGAGTACACTTCAAATGTACTTTGACTGTAAAGCGCTTGGGATGTCCTGAGTCGTGAAAGGCACTATAGAACTGCAAGTCTGTCTTTTTAACAATCTTTTTCTTTGAATTCTGTGTTGTGTCTACATAACCTTTCCATTTTTGATCTTCAGTTTACTTTTGTTGTGCCAATTCTTACAATGATGCCCCTGAATAAGAAAACAATATTCCTCACAGCACCTCATCGTTGAAAGAATCATAGAAATTCACAGCACGGAAGGAGACCATTTAGCCCATTGTATCCATGCCGGCCGACAAAGAGCAATCCAGTCTCTTGGTCCGTAACCTTGTAGCTTACGGCACTTCAAGTGCATATGCAAGTACTTTTTAAATGCTATGGGCGTTTCTGCCTCTACCATCTTTTCAGACAGTGAGTTCCAGACCCCCACCACCCTCTGGGTGAAAAAGTTCCCCTCAAATCCACTCTAAACCTCCATAGTTTAAATCTATGTCCCCTGGTTATTGACCCCCTTTCTAAGGGGAATAGGTCTTTCCTATCCACTCTATTTAGGTCCCTCATAATTTTATACACACCAATTAAGTCTCCCCTCAGCCTCCTATATTCCAATAAAACAATCCCAGCCTATCCAATCTTTCTTCAAAGCTAAAATTCTCCAGTCCACACACCATCCTCGTAAATCTCCTCTGTACCCTCTCGAGTGCAATCACACCAGAACCGCACGCAGTACTCTAACTGTGACCTAACTAGTGTGTTATACAGTTCAACCATAACCTTCCTACTCTTGTATTCTGTGCCTCGGCTAATAAAGGCAAATATCCTGTATGTCTTCTTAACCACCTTAGCTACCTTCAGGGGTCTGTGGACATCCACTCCAAGGTCCCTCTCTTCCTCCATTTCTCGGTGTCCTACCACTTATTGTGTTTTCCCTTGTTAGCCCCCTTCACTTTTCCAGATTGAATTTCATTTGCCACTTTTCTGCCCACCGAGCCCGTCCATTGATATCGGCGCCCCAAGATGTTCCCCCGGGACCGCAGCAACTTTTCAGCCCCCCCCCCCTCCCCCCAGGGGCGCGGGCCCTCAATAAGCTGCTAACAGCCCCTAAGCGTGGAGGCCCCGACCTGCGTGAGAACACTAGAGGCAGATCGGGGCCATAAAAGGAGCGGAGGTGCTGCGGCCCGGGAGCAGCGCGAGCTGGTACAGGAGGCCGACGGCAGCGAAGAGTGATGTCATCAAGGTCTAGTTCGGTGATTGGAGCGTGGGCAGGTATGCAGGAGCGGCGAGAGACCGTGGAGGGATGTGATCGGGGGCCCAGGAGAGGCGTGAGTTCAGGGGCCCAGGGGCAGCACAGGCCAGCCCACACTGCGATACGTGTACGCACTTAGTCCGTGCAGCCTCAGTTGTCTTGGATAACCCTTGCGACTGGACCAAGACCTAGATCTGTCAAGCCCGAGTGGTGGCTGATATGCAACGGCCACCCCACGTTAGAAAAACCCACGCACGGGCATCTTCCATCCTTCAGGATGTAGTTCAGGACCTGGAATATTAGGTCCTTCATTGAAACACCTGTGAACTCATTCTTTTTTGGCGTGGAAGCAAGTCACCCTTGTTTTGAGGGACTGCTGATGATGATATCTTTCTACAGTCTACAGCTTTCTTCTTCATCAGCTACACTACCAATTTTTGTATCATCTGCGAACTTCTTAATCATACTCCCTACATTCAAGTCCAAATCATTGCTGTATACCACAATAAGCAAGGGACCTCGTACTGAGCCCTGCGGAACCTCACTGGAAACAGCCTTCCAGTCACACACAATACCCATTGGCCATTGACCCTTTGCTTCCTGCCTCTGAGCCAATTTTGGATCCAACTTGCCACTTTGCCCAAAAAACCATATAGACTACATCAAATGCACTACCCTCATTGATCCTCCTTATTACCTCCTCAAAAAATTAAATTAATTTAGTCAGACACGACCTTCCCTTAACAAATCTTTGCTGACTGTCCTTGGTTAATCTGTGTCTTTCTAAATGAAGATTTATCCTGTCCCTCAGAATTTTTTGCAATAATTTTCCCACCACCGAGGTTAGGCTGACTGGCCTGCAATTACTCGGTCTATCCCTTTTCTCCCTTTTTAAACAATGTACTTAGTAAGTCTTAAAGTACTGGACATGATCTGTTTACCTTCATGTGCACATTTAAAAACTACTCCTCCTCCAACAACAACAACAACTACTTTTATTTATATAGCGTCTTTAATGTAGTAAAACGTCAAACAACTCACTGGCTTAAATATTGCGAGTCGGGCATCATGATGCAAAGAGGAAGGCTGAGCAATTAAAGAACTTACATTTGTATAGTGCCTTTCACGACCTCAGGATGTCCCAAAGCGCTTTACAGCCAATGATGTATTTTTGAAATGTAGTCATTGTTGTAATGTAGGAAACGTGGCAGCCAGTTTACACTCAGCAAGCTCCCACAAACAACGTGATAATGACCAGGTAATCTGTATTAGTGATGTTGATTGAGGGATAAATATTGGCCACGATACCGGAGATTAGCACCAAAGTTTGTGCTAAAAATTCTTCGTACAGATAGCTGACTTGTCAAATACAGCTCTGCCTGTATCATATTTCTATCAAACGCTGCATTCTACATTAGCGACACTTGTGGATGGATAAATGCTGGCCTTTGTTTTTAAGAAGCACCTGAATCACTTAACTATTCAACCTCATCTCCAAAAATGCATACGGTGCTTCTGTAATGAAATGACAGATTCTGCTTAGAAGACCGAGTCAATCCTACAATCAACTTTTTTGGGGTATGCAAATGTTGAATGCTCAAGTATTGTCTGTGGAAACTGCTATTATTGGGATCCACTGGATAAAAGAAATAAATAAAGTTGATAAAATGAATTGGAAATGGTGGAAGTACAAAGCAGGTCAGTCAGCATCTGCAAAGAGAACATAGAAAATAGGTGCAGGAGTAGGCCATGCGGCGCTTTGAGCCTGCACCACCATTCAGTATGATCATGGCTGACCATGCAACTTCAGTGCCCCACTCCTGCTTTCTCTCCATACCCCTTGATCCCTTTAGCCGTAAGGGCCACATCTAACTCCCTTTTGAATATATCTAACAAACTGGACTCTAACTTTCTGAGGTAGAGAAATTCCACAGGTTCACAATTCTCTGACTGAAGAAGTTTCTCCTCATCTCGGTCCTAAATGGCTTACCCCTTATCCTTAGACTATGACCCCTGGTTCTGGACTTCCCCAACATCAGGAACATTCTTCCTGCATCTAACCTGTCCAATCCTGTTAGAATTTTATATGTTTCTGAGATCTCCTCTCATTCTTCTAAATTCCAGTGAATATAAGCCTAGTTGATCCAGTCTTTTTTCATATGTCAGTCTTGCCATCCCGGGAATCAGTCTGGTGAACCTTCGCTGCATTCCCTCAATAGCAAGAATGTCCTTCCTCAGATTAGGAGACCAAAACTGTACACACTATTCAATGTGTGGCCTCACCAAGGTAGACCTTCCTGCTCCCATACTCAAATCCTCTCGCTATGAAGGCCAACATGCCATTTGCCGCCTTCACCGCCTGCTGTACCTGCATGCCAACTTTCAGTGACTGATGTACATTGACACCCAGGTTTCGTTGCACCTCCCCTTTTCCTAATCTGTCACCATTCAGATAATATTCTGCCTTCCTGCTTTTGCCACCAAAGTGGATAACCTCACATTTATCCACATTATACTGCATCTGCCATGCATTTGCCCACTCACCTAACCTGTCCAAGTCACCCTGCAGCCTCTTAGCATCCTCCTCACAGCTCACATGCCACCCAGCTTAGTGTCATCTGCAAACTTGAGATATTGCATTCAATTCCTTCGTCTAAATCATTAATGTATATTGTAAATAGCTGGGGTCCCAGCACTGAACCTTGCGGTACCCTATAGTCACTGCCTGCCATTCTGAAAAGGACCCATTTATTTCTACTCTTTGCTTCCGTCTGCCACCCAGTTCTCTCTCAATACATTACCCCCAATGCCAAGTGCTTTAATTTTACACACTAATCTCTTGTGTTGGACCTTATCAAAGGCCTTTTGAAAGTCCAAAAACACCACATCCACTGGTTCTCCCTTGTCCACTCTACCAGTTACATCCTCAAAAAATTCTAGAAGATTTCTCGAGCATGATTTCCCTTTCATAAATCCATGCTGACTTGGACCGATCCTGTCACTGCTTTCCAAATGCGCGGCTGTTACATCTTTAATAATTGATTCCAACATTTTCCCCACTACCGATGTCAGGCTAATTCCCTGTTTTCTCTCCCTCTTTTAAAAAATGGGGTTACATTAACTACCCTCCAATCCATAGGAACTGATCCAGAGTCTATAGAATGTTGAAAAATGACCAATGCATCCACTATTTCTCAGGTCACTTCCTTAAGTACTCTGGGATGCAGACTATCAGGCCCCGGGGGATTTATCGGCCTTCAATCCCATCAATTTCCCTGACACAATTTCCTGATTAATAAGGATTTCCTTCAGTTCCTCCTTCTCACTCGACCCTCGGTCCCCTAGTATTTCCGGAAGGTAATTTGTGTCTTCCTTGGTCAATTGGTCTGCCATTTCTTTGTTCCCCATTATAAATTCACCTGATTCTGACTGCAAGGGACCTGCATTTGTCTTCACTAATCTTTTTCTCTTCACATATCTATAGAAGCTTTTGCAGTCAGTTTTTATGTTCCCTGCAAGCTTCCTCTCATACTGTATTTTCCCCCTCCTAATTAAACCCTTTTTCCTCCTCTACTGAATTCTAAATTTCTCCCAGTCCTCGGGTTTGCTGCTTTTTCTGGCCAATTTATTTGCCTCTTCCTTGGATTTAACACTATCCCTAATTTCCCTTGTTAGCCACGGTTGAGCCACCTTCCCCATTTTATTTTTACTCCAGACAAGGATGTACAATTGTTGAAGTTCATCCATGTGATCTTTAAATGTCTGCCATTGCCTATCCACCGTCAACCCTTTAAGTATCATTCGCCAGTCTATCCTAGCCAATTCACGTCTCATACCATCAAAGTTACCTTTCTTTAAGTTCAGGACCCTAGTCTCTGAATTAACTGTGTCACTCTCCATCGTAATGAAGAATTCTACCATATTATGGTCACTCTTCCCCAAGGGGCCTCGCACAACAAGATTACTAATTAATCCCCTCTCGTTGCACAACACAGTCTAGGATGGCCAGCTCTCTAGTTGGTTCTTCGACATATTGGTCTAGAAAACCATCCCTTATACACTTCAGGAAATCCTTCTCCACTGTATTGCTACCAGTTTGGTTAACCCAATCTATATGTAGATTAATGTCACCCATGATAACTGCTGTATCTTTATTGCACACATCCCTAATTTCCTGTTTGATGCCATCCCTAAACTCACTACTACTGTTTGGTGGTCTGTACACAACTCCCACTAGCGTTTACTGCCCTTTGCTGTTCTGCTGCTCTACCCATACAGATTCCACATCATCCAAGCTAATGTCCTTCCTTACTATTGCCTTAATCTCTCCTTTAGCCAGCAGCGCTACCCCACCTCATTTTCCTTTCTGTCTATCCTTCCTGAATGTTGAATACTCCTGGACGTTGAGTTCCCAGCCTTGGTCACCCTGGAGCCATGTCGCCGTGATGCCAATTACATCATATCCGCTAACAGCTATCTGCGCAGTTAATTCATCCACCTTATTACGAATGCTCCTCGCATTGAGACAGAGCCTTCAGGCTTGTCTTTTTAACACTGTCATTTTAGAATTATGTTGTAATGTGGCCCTTTTTGATTTTTGCCCTTGATTTCTCTACCCTTCACTTTTCCTTATCTCCTTTCTACCTTTTGCTTCTGCCCCCATTCTACTACTCTCTCTCTCTCTCCCTGCATAGATTCCCATCCCCCTGCCATATTAGTTTAACCCCTCCCCAACAGCACTAGCAAACATTCCCCCTAGGACATTGGTTCCGATCCTGCCCAGGTGCAGACCGTCCGGTTTGTACTGGTCCCACCTCCCCCAGAACCTGTTCCAATGTCCCAGGAATTTGAATCCCTCCCTCTTGCACCATTCCTCAAGCCACGTATTCACCTTAACTAACCTGCTATTTCTACTCTGACTAGCATGTGGCAGTGGTAGCAATCCTGAGGTTACTACCTTTGAGGTTCTACTTTTTAATTTAACTCCCAGCTCCCTAAATTCAACTTGTAGGACTTCATCCCATTTTTTACCGATATCGTTGGTACCTATATGCACCACGACAACTGGCTGTTTACCCTCCCCCTATAGAGTGCCCTGCAGCTGCTCCGAGACATCCTTGACCCTTGCAGCAGCGAGGCAACATACCATCCTGGAGTCTCTTGTCGCTGCAGAAACGCCTATCTATTCCCCTTACAATAGAATCCCCTACCACTATAGCTCTCCCACTCTTTTTCCTGCCCTCCTGTGCAGCAGAGCCACCCATGGTGCCATGAACTTGGCTGCTACTGCCTTCCCCTGATGAGTCATCTCACCCAACAGCACCCAAAACGGTATGTCTGTTTTGGAGGGAGATGACCGCAGGGGACCCCTGCACTACCTTCCTTCCCCTGCTCTTCCTGCTGGTCACCAATTCCCTATCTGCCTGTGTAACCTTTACCTGCGGTGTGACCAACTCACTAAACGCGCTATTCACAACATCCTCAGTATCGCGGCTGCTCCTGAGTGAATCCATGCGCAGCTCCAGTGTCGCAATGCGGTCTGTCAGGAGCTGCAGCTGGACACATTTCCTGCACACATAGCAGTCAGCCCACATAGCACAGGAGGAGCATGACACGGGTCTGGGCTCTCCTGCCATGACTTAACCCTTAAATTAACTTAATTTGTCAACATTTAACAGTTAACATTTCAGTTATAGCCACTATGTCAGACATTTCCATATGGTTTGTAAAGAAAAAGGGGGAGTGGAGAGACCGATACGTGAATCATAGAGTTCATGGGTTAATTGACTTTCAAACTGCTTAATAGGCTATTGGATGATATAAAAGACCATCAGTGAGATAGAAGAGACCCACACATACTGCGCAAATAATCAACAATAGAGAAAGGGAAGCTGAAACTAAATTACAAGTGAAACATCTTTTGTGGATCTGTCAGTTGCAAAATGAGAAGAAAATGGATCCACACCACAGGCTCTTGCCAGCGCAATGTAGAAACCCATGTTAAATAGGTTGGCAATATTAAGCCTGGATGGCAGCAAAAAACTTTACCTTTTAGTTAGCCAACTTGGTTAAACATTGGATCGGTCTCTAAAGCTTAATGGAGCCTGTTATTTTTATTTTTGTGCCCTGGCGATGCCTATTTCCTGTTTACAGAAGAGTGAAGTCCATTTATACTGGATATTTGCAGCCTTTGTACTTTACTTGTACTTCTGGGGTATCCCCAGAACTTGAACAACATGCTCCTGCCCAAAGTAGCCATAACGTCAAAACACTTGGGAGAAATGAAAAAGTTCAGAGATGTAATGACCGTAATATTTATTGATAAAACTAGAGAGGCAAGAAAAATGAGGTTGGAGGTGCCAGAGATTGTCTTGGTGAGACCACACCTGGAATACTGTGCATAGTTTTGGTTTCCTTATCTAAGGAAGGATGTACTTGCCTTGGAGGCGATGCAACAAAGGTTCACTAAATTGATTCATGGGATGAGAGGGCTGCCCGACGATGTGAGATTGTGTGGAACGGGCCTATACTCTCGAGTTTAGAAGAATGAGAGATGATCTAATTGAAACGTACACGATTCTGAAGGGGATTGACAGGGTAGAGCCAGTGTGGAACAGCTGAACTGCTGTTCCACCGCCTGCAAGTGATCCTTGGAGGACTTACTCAGCCTTCTGCAACAAGTGATCTTTGAGGGTTTATTTTCTGCAGACAGTGAAGCTTTGACAGTTCAGTTATCATTTAAATTTCGGATGGGGCTAGCCAAATACAGTCCCCACCACTTACACTGCAGGACAGCCGCCTATATCGAGCAAATGGTGCTAAACATTTGTCATTTCCATTGGAAAGGTGCTGCTTGAAACGTATTGAAGTGCGCCAGCTGTTCCGGGAAAACTTTGTCATGCCGCTTTCTGTTCTTGCTTTGACATTTAGTTTTTCTCCCGTTCGGTTGTATAAAAGGTTGCTTCCGTGCAGTCAGATCCAGCTGTAGCTCCAAAGTAGATGTTTAATGGCACTAAGTTGCACGATTAAAGTCAGGAAAGGGGTAGTTGCTGACGTAGGCCTGTATCAAGAAACGGGCATCATTAGTCAAGTGGCTACCTCCTGTCTTCCCACTACTTGTTACGTCCACCACGTATAGCGGGCAAAGCGCGTTCGCACCCACGCACTGTTGGGAAAATTATGGGATTGGGCTTAGCAGTCGTGGAATTGTACTTCATTGAGGTATAGGAAGTATATTCAAGCTTGATAGCTTCAAGTTCCTTGACTTAGTTATTCAACCTGTGCAAAAGGAAAATAATACAATCTATTTTATTAAATGAATATGTAAAGCCACGTTAAATGAATAATTGTATGACCAGAGAGTGTATATATGACTGTTACATTGTCATGTTATATTGTTACAGGTGAGTTCGAAACCTCCAACAGCAGGTCCTCGCAAAACTGAAGAATTAAATACGAAGCAAGTGGCAACCAAGAAATTGGTAGTATTGGTACACAAAAGCCCTATGCTACTACAGAAGGAAACTGTATCGAGCAGTATTGCAGGGACTTGGACGATTGATCATAATTACAACGCTGTAAAACCAGAAAAGAATGTGATAACAGCTTCAGTTATTTACAAATCGTGTATGTATCATAGAGTAATTTTCAACATTCATTTTATTTTCCCTTTATCTTTATTCTACCGTACAAAAGACAAACTCAGTCTAGCTAGACATTGAAGAGTTGGTCATTTTTGAGTGACCTTTGTGCACTCATTAGTTCTTAGTGTGGACTCATCTCTCCATTTTATACTTAATCCCCTCCTTTCTGCCCCCAGCCCAAACATTTCTCATCGTCAGAAATTCCTGCAGGAGCACACACTATTCCTGATCAAAAGACCAAGTAGCGAATCTGCTTACAGCCCTCTGTCAAAGTGTGCTCCCCCATCAGCTGACAGCAGGAGTTGTATGAGAACAGTATGGTTTAACATATCCTCCAATTTTCCCTTCCTTGTCTTTAGAGGAAGCAACATGCCTGTAGTTAGTGTCTTCTCTGAGAGATCCTTAGAGGTCTGAATAGAGCTTTGTACGTGTGGAATCACGTGTAAGCTTGCATCCTATTTCTTGTGTTTTGGTGAACCAGCACACTGTCCCATTGGATCGTCGTGCGTTCATCCACTGAGGTTTCAGCACCTTCATTAATTGCCTTTCGGACAGGACCAGACAGGTTTGTAATGAGAGTTCTAGTGTATAATACATTTCTCAAATTTTAATAACTTTGCTCAATGATTGGGTCTTCAGTAGCTTTTCCTTTGTGGTAATGTGTTAATTGCACTGAATTAATATTAATTGTTGAATACTGTGAATGAACAGAGCACAGCTTCTCATAGTACAAGTACAGAGTAAGTTCTTTGCACAGCTTTACAGAATGACGAGAGGAAACCCATTTTTAGTTACTGTGGTTTAAGATTTATTAAAAGAGGAAGCAACCGACCAACAGGTTAGTATGAAGCACTCAAATACACTCGGCCAAAGTAGATACGAGTTACACCAAGTAAGAGTGAATCTCAAGTCTTGTTTAGTGAAGTGATAATTATGGTTTTTACATCAAAATCATTTATACAAGTGAAAGCAATGTTACAAATGTTAACAGGGAACGATAAATATTTAGTAAGATTTTGAAAGGCATCATAGGTTCTTCTAAGCACCAATCTTGATCTGACTGCTAGAAACAATTATAACTGGCGGCAGGAGAGCATCCCAGGTGAGCAAGGTACTGATTCTCCATGCTCTCCTGATGTGGAATAGTCTGGCCTTTGCTGGACTGATGGAACAATTGTGAATGGTATGACATGGTAACTGTGGGGAAAACCGGCTTCCTGGCTCTTTGACTTGATAATTCAAGTAACAGTAACATGCCACTCAATATTGTAGTACATTTTGAAATGTTTCACATTCTGCTAATTCTTAAGGCCATTTTAATCTTTGGTGCACATCTATTTAGTATATCCCATTCAATTCAGTTCTTTGAAGCCAGGCTATGTAAGTAATAAAAAAAGCAATCTCTAAGCCTGCTTTGTAAAGTTGGGGTGTGTCTGTTGCATTGCACATGGACTCCAGACCCACAGCAATGTGGTTGACTCTTAACTGCCCTCTGAAATGGCCTAGCCAGCCAACCAGTTGTAACAAACTGCTACGACACGGTCAGGACTGTGGGAGTACCTTCACCACACAGACTGCAGCGTTCAATGAGGCCACTCAGAACCGCCTTCTCAAAGGCAATGAGGGATGGGCATTAAATGCTGGCCTTGCCAGCACTGCCCACATCCCATGAACAAATGTTAAAAAATAGTTACTAAAAAGTGTAGACGTTGGGTGAAGCGGGATTAGAGGTCGGAGGATACTCGATCCAGAGTGTGCGGAGGTAATGTCGTCTTCCATTTCAAAGTGTACATTCTGTCTTTATTTTAAATATTTTTACTGCAACTGTGTTTTGATGTAAGCTGCCTACCTAAACCGTCACACTGTTATTACAGCCGCCCTCCCCCGAAAACCTCCGGGCCACCAGTGGTGGTGCAGCAATGTATCCACAGTTGTGAGGGGCAGTGGGTGTATAATTACAGCATGACGAAGTTACAGGGGCAGTTTCCATTATAATTATAGGCGTAGGAATTTATAATGGTAAAAGTAGATGGGAAGTGTACACAGATTTTTAATATATGTGTGTGTGTGTGTCTTTAAGTGTAGTTTGATACTGCCAGTAACAACATAATGCCTTTGGAATCAGACCCCGATAGTCAATGGGATGGGATATTGAGGTGATCCTGCACAGGTTTAGACAGAATTTTTACCTTTCTGTCACTCGCAGTTACATTAGTTAGTTATCTGTAGTTAATGGAAAAACTGCATTCGTGATGTACAATAGTGCCCTTAAATGGAGTTTGTTCACCTCTTGAGAAACCAGCAATGCTGTTCTTGCTCGTCATCTGTTCATACTGATCTTCACGAACCTGCAGGAGAGTAAGCTCATCCTATTCACGGTGGTCCATCAGAAACCCTAGGCTGATTTGCATTATAAAGTTTATTTCTATTACTTAGTTTCTCGTTCTTAAATCAATTGTCAGCCACAGGTAAGATGACATGTGGTATTCCTGTTTCAGTTAGACTAACTGGCTAAGAGGAGTTACAAAAGTTGTAAATATAATTACATTTTATACATGCACTGTTGTGAAAACTGGATATCTGGCACAGGAAGGGGAACATTCAAGTGTATTAACTTTACACTATCAAGGGAAAGTAGATAGATGTTATGTCCATACATTGCACATGGTAGCCACTAAATCATTTGCACTGTTTAAACACTTTATTATGCACTATTTAAATACTTTGGAATGTTCGATGGTGATAGTACTCAAGTGTAACGTACAACTGGGGATCTTTTTACACAGTTCCTGAATGCCATTTGACAATTCAAAAATAAGAGTAGTGCTTAATAACTTTAGAATTTTGATTCAAGATTTTTTACTTCTCTACTTGTTGAATAATAAGACTGGCAATGTTATTGCCTCTCTGCCACTTGACCAACACTCATCAGTGTTTATTGGAGACTTATGAGCATATTTTCTTTTTAATACCAATATTTAATGTAGTCAAAACTGGGCTAAGGACTAAACACCTCTTATCTGACACAGAGGAAATGACGAAGCCAGTATCTCGAGCGCTTGATTACTGTCAGACAGTCTGGTCCTTGAGTCTGTTTCTCATGAGTTTTACCAGTTTTACGTACTGCACCATGCATTAGCGAAAGGCTCTGTCTTTGTGTGGGGGGAGGCGGGGGGGTGCGAGGGTGGTGGTTTGGAGGGGGAGCGAGAGGAGTCGTCACGGATGGAATCTGCACAGCTGTCAGCCAATGGAAGAGCAACGTTGGCATCTATTGAGAAGAAGTGAATGTCCTAGATGGTCCAGATCTTGAAGATGACAACAGGAATGTGTGGGGTAAGCAAACTGCTGAGGTTGGGGTGGACCAGAGAAATATTCACACACTTTATTTTTCAACTTTCAAAAATTGTCCATTTACCTCTTGTATTACTATGTTCATTTGATCAGTAGAGATTCAGAGTGATGATAATGCCGGGGCGGGTGGAATAACTTTAAACAAAAGCATGTTTTCTTGTAAACCAAGAATTGAATGCTCCAGGTAGCTCTAACAAAGTAGCAAGCAGCACAAAATGGATATCAGCATCACAAGTCACATATAGCTCTGAATAGTTTAAAAATAGCAATGAAAAGTTAATTTTGAAATGGATTATTGAGATGTATAGATGCATTCAGAAACATCTCCTTTGTGGAAAAATTCAGTTTTAGCTTTTTTGGGGGAGTTTAGAGAATGAGAAGTTGCTGCAGAAAATTCCCTTTGCAGTGTGTTATAATTCATTGTTACATATCTGTATTACATAACTTAATAGCGCTTTGCTTTTTGAATAGATATTTGTAAACTAACTAGAGTACAAGCTAGCCAAAATTGTGCCATTTTACGGATGCACTGCTGGAAGGAAAAGCAGTGGCCCTCTCCCAGAGGAAGAACAATGCAGTGTTGCAGGATTTCTCAACTCCACTTGCACCTTATTTAGAACACTTGGCAAATAAGAGTTCCTTTCAAATACCCGTATGTTTCCCTACATTTACACGCAGTTAAAATGATCATGGAGATCTTGGACAGTTTTGAATTTGGTCAAATATGTTTTAGTGACACATAGTTGATAACTATTAAAAGTTGCATCTACCCGTCTACCTCTCTTTCATTCCTTTGGAAACCTTTCTGATACGTATATTTTGGAATTTAATAAAATATAGTTGACCACATTGGCCTAAAGTTTTTGGACCCTTTTACGCAAGAGTAGAAGTTTCTTTCTAAGAGAGTAGATGGACATAATCAAATTAGAACAATTGTATTTTGGTGCTGTTTTCTACACAGCTAAAGCATGCAAAGACTCTTCATCATAACTATTTTCCACCCTCTTAATTTATGTTCCCATTCCTTGTTTGTCTCCTCAAAATGCAGTACCAGTAGTGGGGTATGGTAGTGTAGCGGTTATGTTACTGGACTCATAATCTAGAGGACTGGAGTAATAATCCAGAGAACATTCAAATCCTTCCACAGCAGTTTGAGAATTTCAATTCAGTTTATTTTTTAAAAATGGGATCAATAAAAGTGACCATGAGGCGCTCTGATTGTTGTAAAACAAAACTGGTTCACTGCTGTCCTTTAGGGAATTAAACCTGCCATTCTTGCCTGGTCTGACCTATGTGACTCAAGTTCCACTTCAGCATGGTTGATTCTTAACTGCCCTCTGAAGTGGCCTAGCAAATCACTCAGGTCTGACATCCTGGGCATGATTTTTATTTTTTAAATGCACAGTTCTGCAAATTGAATTGTCTCTACTCATGTTTGCCCATCTGAAGTCGTGTAATCTTGCTCACTATTTGTCAAACCCTCTACTTATTTGTTGTCTGCAAATTACTGAGATTTAATTTGGAAAAGGTTTATTAATCAAAAGTAATTCACACCTGTTCAATAAAAACTCGCACAAATTTGTACCGCCACGTTAATAATTTGATGAGCAATTTTTTGAAAAGTTTGTGCCTTTTACAGGTGGAGTAGTTTTACAGGTTGAAATAGTTGAGCAACTCCCCCTCCAGAGTTAGCACAGGTAACCTGTTTCCCAATACTTTGCCACTGTTCAAGCTTCAACAACAAGTTGCATTTTTATGGCATCTTTAGCATAGAAAATAGTCTCACAGTGAAGCATAATGAGACAATAAGAACAAACTCAAGAAAGATATTGGGAGGGGTCAAAAAGATAGGTTTTAAGGAGGGTCCTAAAAGAGAAGGGTGAGGCGGAGAGGTTTAGGGAGGGAATTCTGAAGCATGGGGCCTAGAAGGCTGAGATACACAACAAGAGCCCAGAGTCTGAGGAACGGCGAGTTCTTTGGGTCGTGGGGGTGGTGGTGACAGAGATTGGGAGATTGAAAGGCCATGAGGGGAATGTAAACAACAGGCTGTGAATTTTAAATTTGACGTTTTTTGGGAGCAAACCATGCTGGATCAAGGAGTGAGCAGATTATTTGCTCCCAAGCTGATAGAGGATGTACTTACCCATGGCACCTTCCTCAGCTCGCACAGATGAAATTGGAGTTCACCATTTAGGAGATTGTGCCATAAAATCATGGTCCACAACTCCATTGCCAGTGCATTAAGGCACCAATTAACACATTGGAGAGCCAGTTCTGTGGTATAACTTAAAACAAAACTAATTTTGCAAATTGGAGTAGTTAATCTTTACTGGACAATAATTAATCTTCAAAATGGGCCCATCAGCATCCATTTCTGCTTATTCTGTATCTTTAGTGTTGAGAAATATATGAACGGCATTGATAATTCAAAATGTCATAAATGGCTACTGCTTATGTTCAACGTTTGTTTAGTCAACATTTTTGAAGACTGCCAATATAAACCTAACACCCTTGTTTCACATAATATACAAAACATTTCCTTGGATTTACACGAAGCTTTAACTAATATCTTCTATGACCGCTCTTGTGTTTAAAAAGTAGGATTAATGCCCATGTTGTGTCCAGAACTATGAACGTATCATCTGAAAAGCCGGTTTTAAATTGGAATGAAAGCAGGCTTGATGAATGACTTCCCTTTGTGCTCTGGATTACTTTTAACAGGGAGCGTCCATGGAGCTGACTAGTTGCCCGCCAATGAGTTTGGTACATTTTAATATTTTTAATAACTCAAAACACTTTATTCTGGTTTCAAAATGAGTGGAAGAAACCTGATCTTTAGCTGTTCGTATCCGTGTCAGGGAATTACTTTGCTCTCCAAATTTCACAAGCGACTTCCCCTCGACAGGCTCTGGCATCCCTGAGGAAGTGAGCAGGTGAGGGATGCTCCTCTGGGTATGTGCTCGTAGGCTAAGTTTCATGGTGTCAGCTGAAGGGACTTAACTCTGTAGCGGGTAGTGCATAGTTTTCCTTGAATGTCTTGTGCTTCTGCGATGAGGTTCTATTTTCAACATGGTGACACTTTTGTAACAATTGTATGAAACCGACATAGTCCACCTTCACGCGTTGTCTGTCGGAACTGGGTGCCAATGCTGGAGCAATGACCATCTTTGTGTCACTGGTGAACATTAGTGCTGTCAATCTTGTCACTTCAGTATCAAATACAGCAATTTTTAAAAAAAATGTGCACGTTATTAACCCTTTTAATCGTGTACAAATGTACATGATAGATTCATGGTTTTACAAAAAGCAACCCACTAGACATTTAATCATTTTAACATTGATAGGATTATTGATAGATTTGTGTTGAGTTAGATTGAGATAGTGTTTTAACTTGGACTCTTGAAACCAGCAGTGGATTTCGGTTCAATCCATCTGTTTTGATTGAACTCAAGCCCAGGTCCCGGAATGAAAGGCAGTTCTAACTCGCGCTGCCGTCCAATCTCTGCAGTGTAATATTCTGTTTAAAAAGTTCCGAGTGGTTACAAATCTGCAATAATTAACTCATTAAATATTAAAGTTAGGCACTTTTGTAGTTAATTGTAATATCAGACAAAGCAAGTGACAATCCGACCTGACCCAGTTATGATTTCAGTTATTTGTGATAATGCTGGTTACCAATTGCTTTTTAAGTTTTCTTTGCAGCCAGTAACTTCTGCACTTGAGCACTTTTTAAAAGTTCATTCATGGGATGTGAGTGTCGCTGGCCATTTATTGCCCATCCCCGAATTGCCCTCAAGAAGATGGTGGTGAGCTGCTGCCTTGAACCGCTGCAATCCGTGTGGTGAAGGTGCTCCGACAGTGCTGTTGGAGAGGGAGTTCCAGGATTTTGACCCAGCGACGACGAAGAAACGCCGATATACTTCCAAGTCAGGATGGTGTGTGACTTGGAGGGGAACGTGGAGGTGGTGGTGTTCCCAGGCACCTGCTGCCCTTGTCCTAGGTGGTAGAGGTCGTGGGTTTGGGAGGTGCTGCTGAAGAAACCTTGGCGAGTTGCTGCAGTGCATCTTGTAGATGGTACACACTGCAGCCACGGTATGTCGGTGATGGGGGGAGTGAATGTTTAAGATGGTGGATGGGGTGCCAATCAAGCGGTCTGCTTTGTCCTGTATGGTGTCAAGCTTCTTGTGTTGGAGCTGCACCCATCCAGGCAATTGGAGAGTATTCCATCACACTCTTGACTTTTGTCTTGTAGATGGTGGAAAGGCTTTGCGGGGTAAGGAGGTGAGACACTCGCCGCAGAATTAACCAGCCTCTGACCTGCTCTTGTTGCCACAGTATTTATGCAGCTGGTCCAGTTAAGCTTTTGGTCAATGGTGTCCCCCAGGATGTTGATGGTGGAGAATTTGGTGATGGGTAATGCTGTTGAATGTCAAGGGGCAGTGGTTAGTCTCTCGCTTGTTGGAGATGGTCATTGCCTGGCACTTGTGTGTCGCGAATGTTACTCTCCACTTACCAACCCAAGCCTGTACGTCGTTCAGGTCTTGCATGCGGGCATGGACTGCTCCATTATCTGAGGAGTTGCGAATGGCAGTGCAGTCATCAGCAAACATCCCCACTTCTGACATGATGGAGGGAAGGTCATTGATGAAGCAGCTGAAGATGGTTGGGCCTAGGATACTGCCCTGAGGAAACCCTGCAGTGATGTCCTGGGGCTGTGATGATTGACCTCCAACCACCGCTACCTTTGTGTTAGGTATGACTCCAGCCAGTGAAGAGTTTCTTCCCCCCCCCCCCCCCCCCAAGGTTGGCACTCCAGTGCAGTCATGAGGGAGTGCTGCACTGTTGGAGGGTGCCGTCTTTTGGATGAGACCTTAAACTGAAGCCCCGTCTGCCCTCGTAGGTGGATGTAAAAGATCCCAATGCACTGTTTTGAAGAAGAGCAAGGGTGTTCTCCTGTGTCCTAGCCAACATTTACCCCTCAACCAAGATCACTAAAACACATGATCCGGTCATTAATTCATTGCTGATTGTGGGTCCTTGCTATGTGCAAATTGGCTGTTACATTTCCCTACATTACAACAATAATGTACTTCATTGGCTGTGAAATGCTTTAGGACATCCTGAGGTTGTGAAAGGCACTAAGTTTTTTTTTTTCTAATGATTTTTTTTCTGTGCCAAAATTGGTGCCTTAGCCCTATTGGAAAAAATGTGTACTAAACAGCTCGGCATTCAACATAATATTTAGATTCAAGAAGATCTTTGTAATTGATGAGCTGGTTTGCATCCAGTCAGAATATCACGATTAGCTATCCTGGCATATTTATTACACTAGTGGCAGTTGTGTTGCAACAGATCTGTCGTGAAGGTGAAAGGTTTGTGAGGCACAACTACTGCAAACATGAGGCACCCACGTACTGCCAATATTCTACTTCAAAAGGTTTCTTTTAAAATAGATGTTGCGTAAGGCAGTTAGTTGAGTTCACGTGTTAATTATACAACAAAGGACTATGAAAATTATCAACATCCATAAAATCAATGATGTCAGTTTTTCATTAGCTGCTATTTGGACATCATTTTCTGGGCTAAACGTGAAGCTGCATAGAAAAATCCATAACTTAATAAATATTTCTATCTCTATACTTTCAATTTCTTATACATTTTTATTGCAATTGCTAATCTGAAGTTTTTGAATCTGATGCACGGATTATTGCGGGAACAATTTTACATTTTACGCCTTGGTTAGATATCAGATATTACAAACTATTCTGGGTATGTCTGAGTTCCGTCCATGGAAACCATTCCCAAGAAAGCTACTTGCACCGCAAAAACCCAGAAAAGGCACTTCTGTGCATTTGAGAGATACCTGGCGATGGTCAACTTGAGAACATTGTTATAATGACCAGCATATACAGGAAAGTGGAACTAAGGAACCAGAGGCTGTAAAGGCAGGTACCACAAGAAAACCACTATATTTGAAAATAAAGATATACATATTTGATTTGTGCATAAATGGGTCAAAGAAGAGTAGCTACATTAGTCAATGATACTTTATTTAAAGGTTAGTACTATCAGATTATGAAATAGACCACAGAATTGTTTTTCCTAACTTGTAGACAACAGAATTACATTTAGGACTGAATTGGAGATGAAGCCAAATTCATGCAAAATGCAAGCTGTGCTACAATTGTTTCCAGTGTCTGGAAGCATCGAAGTGATTACCAACAGTAAATTATTTTTTCTCATAGTTCAGTTTATATATTTTCCTTTTTGATTGGGGGAGAGGGTTTACTTTCTAGCATGTAATAATTTAAAAAGTCAATAAACATGGCATTAGTGATGGAAGTTAAGCCAGGGCTTGCTGTGTGGAAAAACCTTGCATAATAGATTAAAAAGTATAGGGATCAATATTTTGTGACTTGTATTTCCTTAATGTGTAGAAATGAGTCATTTGCTCCATAGAAGGGTTTTTTAATTAAATTAAATATCCAGTATAAATGAAAGTTAAAAGTAGCAATACTTGCAGTTATTAAGTCAAATGATCTTAGTGCTTCTCACCCAGTAAGTTACTTTTGGACTGACCATTCTCAGGCAGGTGCAATTCTGCAATAGCAACATTCCAGGAACAGCAATAAGATGAATCATCAGCTAAATATAATATTTTGTTGTTGCTAATGGATGAAGGAGGAATGTTGGCTCGAACACCGGGTGAACTCTGTCCCTCTTCAAAATATGCAATGGAATCTTTGAACATCCACCTGAGCAGTGGAGCAAACAGATAAAATCATAGTTTAACATCTGATTCGCAGGATGGCACCTTCAGCATTGCAGCAAAGTCTCCATAAAGGAAGAACTTAGTTTATATAGTGATTGGAGACATTCTAAAGAGCTTCAAAGCGAATGACTTACTTGGCAGTCGCTGTTAATACAGTAGACAATTTGTGTGTAGGAAGGTCCCAAGAACAATCGTGAATGAGTGGTTAATCTGCATTTTATTGAGGGACGATTGTTGGCCTGCCCTGCTCTTCAAACAGCGCCATACATCCATCTGAACAGGCAAGCAAGGCTTGGGTGCAACATCTGAACTAAAGATGGCACCTCCTCCCATGAAGCAGGAGTTCCTCAGTGGTGTAATGTCTGCCTAGATTGTGCTCACATGTCCTGACCACCTATGATGATGGGGTTCAAGCCCATAACATTCTGACCGTTAAGGGACACTCGTTTCGGGAATATAATCACATGACAAAATAATTTGGAACGCCCAAATTGTGGAATTAGCACTATGCAGTGAGAACAGTCATTTACATTTAAAAATTGTCACCGTAAACAAATCTTGCTTTTCTACTTTGCTGTACCAATTACTGGTATTACAATCTGCACCCTCAGGAAGTTGCTTAAATATTTTAGGTAAGGTGTACACAAATGAATCTCCACAGATGTCAACATTATATATTACATAAAGCATTTTTGATGAAGCCTCTAAATCCACTTAAAACTTCTGTTGAAATAATTGTTTTAAGTTTAATTAAAATATCTTGAAAGTGATGGATTAGTGTTTGTAAATAAATTGAGCCATAAATGGGCGGAACAAAAGCTAGATCTAGGGTTTCAGAGCTGGAGTTCAGAGGTTCAAATGGTAGCACTAATTCCAGACCTTAGTTTGAAGCATTTTTCAGTAAAACTCAGATTGAATTATCTTTTGATACTTGTGTTTTACAATCCTATTGGATTTACTTTTAATGGGAAGAACAAGCATGAAACTAATTATAGATCATTGAAGTCTACTTATTTCTCTCAGTAAGTTTAATTTGAAATCTCAAAGACCGTTGTGATAAAGTGGTTGAATGCAAGAACAGATGATTGCTGATGAAATGTGCTCCTGCGCTGCCAAAAAACTTTAAAAAAATATTGTTAAATTGTAGGCGTTCAGATAGTAGAAACTTGAATGCTGGAATCAGCTATACTAGAAGGTGGTAATATTGTGGACCAGGCTTCAGCTACAATTAATGCAGTTCAGTGCTCAGCTTACCATCACTCGGGTTTAACTTTCTACTATCTTGCATAGTTTATTCAGAGATTATTTTTTAAAAGCACAAGTCGATTTAAAAACACGCAACTTGGAGGAAACATCACAGTCATTGTAGCAAGAAAAGCAAGCTTGCATTGATATCCTGCTTTTCACGACCTCTGGGTGTCCCAGAGCGCTTTGCAGCTAATGAATTACTTTGATGTATAAGTCACATTTTTATGTAGGCAAAAGCAACGGCCAAATTGCTAACAGCTAGGCCCCACAAACAGCATGGAATAAATGACCGGTTAATCTTGTGATGTTGGTTGAAGGGTAGCTGATGTCCTGGACACCAGAAGAACTGTCCTGCTGCTCTTCAGATAGTGCCGTGGGGATCTGTTCCATTTGTCTGACAGGTTAGAAGAAGCCTTGGTTTAATGTCTCATCCGAAAGACTGCACTTCTGGCAATGCAGCACCTGCGTGCTACTGAACTGAAACGCCAGCCTAGATTGTTTGCTGAAGTCTCTGGAGTGGAGCTTAAACCTTCTGACTCGGGTGAGAATGCTACCATGAATTCTACCTGTCACAGGTAGGTTACACAATACAAGGAGTTTGTCTCGGCGTATTACGCTGCAACAAATCACTGGGCTTAATCATTGCACAAAGTAAAGCAAAGGATATTGGCAGCCCATGATCTGAATGTAACAGTTGGTTAGGTACAAAATATAATGCATGCATTGAAGATGGTGATGAGGGATGGTGAATTGAGAGCATCAGATGAAATATTTGCATCCAACCTTGGCTTTGTTTCTAATATTTACTCTAGTTAAAGTCAAGCTGCTCATTCATAAAGCGATCTTTCATCTGAAATTTTCTGTAAGGTGTGTTTGAATCCACCCCTTTGGAGGAATAGTTAAAACCTTCCACAGAAACAGGTCCTGCAGATTTGTTTGTTTTTATTTATAAGGCTGTACCAAGTTTTCCCAAGTTAATTTTAGTTTGTGTTTATCAGCTATCCAGTTACATTAGTAAGTTAAAACATGCTGGCATGACCGTTAAAAGGTCTTCCTATTGTGACACTACCAAAGAAAATTGTTGTCATTGCTTGTAATTTGCTGTAGTGAATTTAAGGAGTGTCTATTGCCGGGCGAAGTGGATGTGCAACTGATTAATCGCAAACTGAACTAAAGCTATTGGTGTTGATCTCACTAGCGTAACCTTTTCGGTTTGACCAAAATTAATGTGATATTAACTCGGCAGTGCTTTTCTAAACATTGTCACAATTGCAATACAATGGAATGAGTGAAAATTAGAAAGAATTTTAAAGTTATCAGTAATTTAAAAATATTTAAATACAGTATCTCAATAACCGAAAGGATTAAAGACAAATAAGGTTAACTAGAAAAAAAATGTGCATTCTGAGTAACTAGAGCTGCACATTGTTTTTCATGGGCTGCGCTGGTGTGAATTCTACAAGTCAAAAGACCCCAAGAAATTCATCAATTTATGGTATTTTGCATCAATTTTAGTACGTTGATAAATTTCACAGTGGTCCCATTCCTCTGACTTGCAGAAGTACACAGATTGTACGCAACCAATGCAGCCTGTGAAAAATGTACAGTCCAAACTATTAACTAAGGGAGGTGAAAAATAAAGGTGACTTGTAAAGTTAACATGCAATTAGTTTTCATGCTGTGTTTGTAACAAGTACAAGCTGTTGTATTTTTTTTGGGGGGTGGGGGGGGGGGGGAGAGATGGAGGTGAATTTCTTGCAGCACTTGCCCTCAGGAAGTGAGAGAGATGGTGTGTAACCCGTGACTAGACATATTGTACACTGTCCATACAAGCAGAGGGTTTGTAGACCATTTTCCAGTGCCCATTCCAGTTTAAGTCAAAATCGAGTACTTTTGTGAACCCTGAGTAAGCAATTGCATTTCAACAGCTTGTAACTATTCAAACTAGTAAGTACTGCTGTACTCATTCCCAAGTGGATAGTCTTGTTGCATTCTTCCATGTATTGAGTTCAAGCAGTTTTGAAATCTGGTATTTTGTGTGCGCTTTACAGTAGATGGTGAATTGGTTTCAGTGAATTGATGAAGTTGAATTTAAGTTCATGAGCAGCGATAATGGTGTGGGATTTTTATTACATTGAGTATATGCATTACCTTAGTGCACACTCTGATACTGATAAATTATCCAGGATAATAGAAATTTACAGCGCAGAAGGAGGCTATTCCGGCCCGTCGTGGAACAGCAGCCCTGAAGGTTACATATAAACCTATGAACAATGCCGGAAAGGCAAAGAGCAACCAGTCCGCCTCACCACAACTGCGACACCTCTTATACTGAAACATTCTACACTCCTGGGTGATCTCCTGGGAGAGGCAAAAATCAGATTAAAAACCCAGGCCAATTTAGGGAGAAAAAATCTGCGGAAATTCCTCTCCGATCCATCCAGGTGATCGAAACTATTCCAGGAGATCACCCTGGCTATATTCTATTCCCTGCAGTACTTACCATTATATCTGCTCCGTCCAACAAAAGGTTTACCTTTGGGGCTGCTGACCAAGGGCCGTGTGGCTCTTTGTAGGCCGGAATGGCCTCCTGCGCTGTAAATTTCTATATTTCTAAAAGGTCATCCAGTCAAATCCCAATTACCAGCTCTAGGTCCGTAACCCTACAGGTTAAGTGCCCATCCAACCATCTCTTTAAAAGTGGTGAGGGTTTCTGCATCCACCACTTTTGCAGGCAGCGAGTTCCAGATCCCCACAATCCTTTTTGCACTATTGTCACTTTGAAATGTATTGTAATTTTATAGTAATTACTGTCTGCTAACACTCTTGCTCAGAGAATATGTGTGCGCTCAGATTATTATACAGCAATAAGATTCCAGCAGTGCCACTGAATCTCTGACTCCATTTGACAATTTATTTCCAGCAAAATGTATTGCAACTGCACAGTTTTGGCTTTTTTTCAGAATGATATGTATAGGTGGTAATAAAAGTCTACATTGACAGAGTTGCCGTTTGTCTGCTAGTCATGGCACCAACCTGTTGCATGCAGTGTGAACTGCTAAGGCCTCACAGTAACTTGATGAAATAAGCTACTTTGAGTAAATGTAAATAGTAGTTACGTTGCAATGTTAGCGGACAAAACAAGTCAAATTTGTAAGCTCAGTGCATGCCTGCATTCATAGACTATATTATTGAGACATCCCGACTGAATCGGCACATCTGCAGGTTTTGTTTCCCAAACTTTAGTATTCAAGTTAACAATATACGTGTTTGTAGGTCTTTTGTTCTCGAGTCAAATTGAAGCATGTTTTTATGGAGACACTTCCAATAGTTACACACCAAGAAAATTGTCAGTAATTCAGTAGAGCCATACCGCATAAGACTCCAAGAAAAATATTTATTTATTTTCTTTAACAGTTCCAAAGGAGGAGGCGGCTGACACCAAGCAAGCTGATTCTGTGTGTGTGGACGAACGGCCTCCTGCAACTCAGCAATCTACTTCCTCAAAGTCACCAGCTTCGGCGACTAAGCAGCCTGCCAGTGCAGCTGAACACCGTACTGCACCTAAACGACCTATCCCTGCAACTCAACATCAAATTTCATCCAAACTGAAAGCTTCATCTAGACATCCAACTTCATCTAGACATCCAACTTCATCTAGACATCCAACTTCATCTAAACTGCAGACTTCATCTAAACAAGGCAGCATTGGGTCAGAATACCGAATACCATCCAAGCATTCTGCTGCTACAGCCAAACAGTCTGTGCATGCTTGTGAGCAGCCCCCGGCTAAAAGATTTGCAGATAAGCAGTCAGCTCAGTCTTCAGTCCCTGCTGCAAAAAGCACCAGCCAGCTGTCTAACTCTCAGATCCGGCACAACATCCGCCGGTCACTTAAGGAGATTCTTTGTAAAAGGTGAGGGAAGGTTGATGCAGAGAAAGAACCGAATTTAACGTGTAGAAAGTGGGGGTGTGTGATCATGTTAATGAAGCAGCATCCTTCTGCAAATTGTGTTTCGATCTTTAATGTCTGTACATTAATTTGGAAAAATTTACAGTTCTGATAGGTTCAAACGTGTTTTAAGACCTGATCAATCCATGTGTAATTGAACTTAATCTAATTTATACGTTGTCAGGTTTTTGCCAACGTGTGGGTTTCTTATCCATGTGAGCCTGCCAGATGCTTCTCCAATCGCTTCCAACATTTTGTGTGTAAAGGTTATAAAAAAAAAAATTAGAGGAAAATGAAATGACCAGAAACATTTAGCTGAGTAATGAGAGTTTTAAAATTGTTGTTGACAAAATAAATGGTCATGCAAGAAATTGCAGACTTAACTTTCAGTGGTACAGATCTTTAACACTCCAGTGTTGTCTGGTTAGAGATAAAAGGGCTGCTGTCCAGGTTTTAACGAGTAGTTTTGTCTTCTCATGGCACTGAATAAAGAGAGAGCGTTTATTTAGATGCATGTTTGCAAATTAGGCCCAGATGCATATCTGACTCTAAAATTGAACTTAATCTAATTTATATGTTGTCAGGTTTTTGTCAACATGTGGGTTTGTTATTCATATGAGCCTATCAGATGTTACTTTAAAGATCCTGTCTCCTAGTGATTTTCTGACAATTTCACAGTTCGATACATTTAGGCCTCCAGATCAACTTTAGCATACTGAGGACCGAGCACAGCACCATAGAATGATATAGCACAGGAGAAGCCATCGTGCCTATGCCGGTTCCTTGAAAGAGCTATCCAATTAGTCCCACTTCCTTGCTCTTTACCTTACCTCTGCAAAGTTTTTCCACTTCAAGTATTTACCCAATTCCATTTTGAAAGTTATGATTGAATCTGCTTCCACCATTTGCCAGTGCATTCCAGATCATAACATCTCACTGCATAATTTTTTATTTTGTATGTCGCATCTGGTTCTTTTGCCAATCACCTTAAATCTGTGTCCTCGGGTTACCGATCCTTCTGTCACTGGAAACTGTTTCTCCATGTTCACACTTATCAAAACCGTTCATCCCTTCATGATTTTGAACACCCCTATCAAATCTCGCCATAACCTTCTCTGCTCTAGGGAGAACAATCCCAGCTTTCAAGTCTACACAGAACTAGTACCATTACAGCAAATCTCTGCATTTTCTCCAAGGCCTTGACTTCCATCCTAAAGTGTGGTGCCCAGAATTGATCTCAATGCTCCAGATGGGGCCTAACCAGTGTTTTATAAGGTTTAGCATGAATTTCTTGTTTTTGTACTTTGCCTCTATTAATAAAGCCAAGGATCTTGTATGCCTCTTTAACAGTCTTCTCAACTTGTCCTGTCACCTTCAAAGACTTGTATGCGTACACTCCCAGATCTCTGTTCCTGCTCCCACTTTAAAATTTACCATTTATTTTACATTACCTATCATTTTCCTACCAAAATTAATCATTCAGACTTGTGTTAAGTTTCATCTGCCATGTTTCTGTCCATTTCACCAGTCTCTCTATGTCCTCCTGAAGTCTGTTACTATCTTGCTCACTGTTTACTATATTTCCAGATTCGTGCCAACTGCTTACTAATCAAACTTGTGTACATGATCAAAGATCACAAGATAAGCAGATCTGAGGAAACCCGTTATCCCATCTTAGCTCATCCTTCCAAATGGCCAATTTCCAAGTTGTCATTTCTAAACCCCTGATGTGTTGTATTAGCCAGCCTCAGCCAGGAAAGGCTGGGAATGCAATGGCTGGCTTCAGTGCCTTGGGCTAGTCAGGGTGGAAATAGACCCATGCTTGTGCTGTCCATTGACTCATCAGAAGTAGTGCATGTGGAGGCAGCATTGGATTTAGTCATGTCCAGGAAATTGCAAGAAAAATAGCCATTTGGGCGAGATACTGAAGAGCTATGCATACCATTGAACCGTACTCCCGCATGAGACTAGAGAAGAATAAAGAAACAATTGGAAGGATTTTTAAAATTTCAACATTTCAATTATTACACTGGCTTAGACCAGATAATCACACGAGCCAAGTTCGTCTATTATATTAAATAGACTAGTGAAGGGCTACGGAGTTAATAAAATGTTGCAGTTTAATCGTTGGGTAAAGAAACAGAGTGGTGAGAACCACAGGGAGTGGTTGAAGCGAATAGTATCGATGCATTTAAGGGGACGCTAGACAAAGCATATGAGGGAGAAGGGAATAGTGGGTTATGCTGATAGATTTAGATGAGGAAAGACGGGAGGAGGCTCGAGTGGAGCATAAACATCGGCATGGACTGGTTGGGCTGAATGGCCTGTTTCTGTGCCGTATATTTGATGTAGTTCACATCTTTGTCTTTTGATTCTGTCCAATAAGTTAGGCCAATTGGTCACTCCCAAACATCTCAAGTGCCATGTATAATCCTTTGTCTTGAGATAGAAAGCTGTTTGTACTTGCATTACTAGGACAGTGACCAAATGTATTTGTGCTTGTGCGATTAGGGTGACAGACTGTGATGATCTTGATGTAACTGAAGACACAATAGGAAAGATAGCAGTGAATGTTGAAAAGGAACTTTTCACCCTGTTCCAAGATACTCACAGCAAGTACAAGAGCAGATACCGGAGTATCATGTTCAATTTGAAGAACCCCAGGAACCAGGTACCTTTGTGCTTCTATGTTGTAAAGTTCAAGCCTATCCCTATATCTTCAATCATTATGGCAACATGCTTGTGCTATGCTTAGTCACACAATGCTTCTGATATTGTTCTCGTTTATCTATGTTGTATATCACTATCAGCCTCAGCCGTACGGGTTTTTTTTTTACTCATTTGTTTTTATTTCAAATGATATTTGATAGAGTGGACCTATTTTTTGTAGGGGCTCTTCCGGCGTGTTGTACGCGAAGAGATTGTTCCATTCCACCTGGTACGTATGAGTCCTGAAGAAATAGAATCGAAGGAACTGGCAGTTTGGGGAGAGCGAGAGAGCAGATCTGTGAGTATCACACCGAGCTAAAATTCAAAAACAATTCCTGGTCAGGGGTCATTTCTAATCTGATACAAATTGGAATGGTTAAATGGAGTTGAGAATGCTGGGGTAAGTACAGTAAATAGTGTATGATTGTCAGTCCTCTAGTGTTTGTGAATTTGTTTTCAGTGTGATTTCATTTAGGTGATCCCAGTACAGCCTTGCATGCAAGCATTCATCCAGTTTAGTGGAGCAGACACACTAGTATGGCTCCCACAGAGCTACCTATATTGCTATTTATATATCTGAATGTTACATATCTCCAGCTTCACCGGGCACAGGAAAATTTCATTCAACTCCATGAGCATTTGAGAATGTGGGGCTTACCCAACAAAAACCTATTGATCTCAGTCTTAACTTTCAATATGGAGCTTGTTTTGGAACGGAGTTATCCCCCCACCCCCCACTCCTTCCTGGCTGAGTATTAAAGTGCAGTAACTACCGTTTCTGTCTATAAGCAGACAGTTCGCTAACCACATCTTTGCAATACTGAGAAGCCATGCTGCAAGGGAATGCTTTCCATATGTATGTGCTCCATTTAAATGGAAGTGAGCAGAGTGCCATCAGGAAGCCCTGTAAATAAAATTACATGAAAAAAATAACAGTGTAGTGTACAGTTAGTCCAGTTCGTTCATTGTCATTCAACCTGATGCGAAAGTTTCCATTAATATTTATAATGAGCTTTGTGATATTTCTTGCAATATTGGGGGAAATATACTGAATCGACTTTCCTGTTAAGTTATTTTAGTCTTCAGTATATTCAGTTCTGGGCACCATGCCTCAGGAAGGATATATTGGCCATGGAGATGGTGTAGCGTAGATTCACCAGAATGATACTGGGGCTTAAAGGGTTAAATTATGAGGACAGGTAAACGTGAGGTGTATTCCCTGGAGTTTAGACGGTTGAGGGGTGATCTAATTGAGATGTTCAAAATGATAAAAGGATTCATAAGAAATAGGAGCAGGAGTAGGCCATTTGGCCCCTCGAGCCTGCTCTGCCATTCAATAAGATCATGGTTGATCTGATCATGGACTCAGCTCTACTTCCCTGCCCACTCCCCATAACCCTTTACTCCCTTATCGCTCAAAAATCTGTCTATCTCAGCCTTGATTCATAGAGTAGATAATGAGAAACTCTTCCCTCTGGTGGGGAATCCAGAACAAGGGGCCACACCTTAAAATTAGAGCTGGGCCATTTAGAAGTGAAATCAGGAAATGCTTACTTCACACAAAGGGTAGTGGAAATGGGGCATTTTCTTCCCCAAAAGCATACAGATCCTGAGTATCAATTGAAATTCAAGACTGAGATCAATATGTTTTTGTTGGGTAAGGGTATGAAGGGAAATGGAGTCATGGTGGGTGAATGGAGTTGAGGTACAGATCAGCCATGATCGCATTGGATGGTGAAACAGGCTCGAGGGGTTGCATGGCCAACTCCTGTCCTATGTTCCTATATATTAAAATACTTAGATATTTGAGATTGTTGTGGAATATTTTAGATATTATTGAGCAAAATTCTAATTTGTTGTCCTGACTTCTGTTCCACGTGGAATTGGAAGTGTAAATATTTGTATATTGTAAAAAAAATTTATTTAACCAATAGAGTAATGGTGAAAATATGAAGAGATATAAGCTCCGATTACAATTTTTCAATCCTACTTAGATATGTCAATTGTGCCAGAGACTAGCGAGCTGCCAATGTAACAATTCTGTTCAAGAACAGAGTGAAGATAATATGAGTAACTATAGAATAGTTAGTCCAGTGGTGGGCAAAATACGGCCCGCGGGCCATAACCGGCCCGCCAGGTCATTCTATCCGGCCCACTGGATGGGACAGAAATAAATCGTGAGCCGGAGCTCGAGCTGCACATTCATCTGTCCACGTTCACTTCTCATAGGTTAGAGTCAGACCCGAACTGCAGCCAAGTTTAAAAACCATAGCAGTATTTCATTCAAAGTAATAATTCGCAAAAGCGATTCTCCCTGCCCCGATCTTAAAAGGACACGTTCCGTGATTCTGGGCCCCAGTGGTGGATGTCCATTCCCAGAATGCACTGTGAACTCAAATATGCTCCGTTTATGTTTGTGCAATGTTCCCTCTAATTTTTTTTTCGTGCACAATCTCTTTAAATTTGCTGTACAGCCGACCACTATGCAGCCACACACGCACAGTATCTCTTCCAGCGTCAGGAGCTGGGGATCAGCCTGCGCGAACGTGGAGCCACATGCCTTAGGATGAGCATTAGTGGGCGGCCCTCAACAAAAGCTCACAAGTAGCCCTCCAGCCCAAATAATTGCCGACCCCTGAGTTAGTCTAACATCAGCTGGGAGCAGACTTGTGGTGTTTGAGATGTCTCGCAGGAAACTTGGTACAAAAAATCAGGCGTGTTGTATTTGGGAAAATGTAGCAGCAAGCATAAAAAGTTTGAGAGTTGGTACCAATCAGATGGTTGCCGAATTTTATTGAGATCCCAGGGTTCTGCATTGTCAGATGGCTGTGGAACAGAAGTAAGCGGAATCATACAGCCCTAAAGTGAGAAGAAATGAACACCTATGAGCTAGTGCAAGCCATAATGTAACTGGTGATTGACACATGCTACACCTTCCTTTGAGCTGATAAACACTGGTAAGAGCTGATCTTTTAAACATCCTGGATGCACTGACTTTGGATGGCAATAAAACCTGAGAGATTAGACGAAAAAACTTAAATAACCATGGGCTACATAGCTCTCTGCCAGCCAGCTGGCAATACATGTGTAGGAATTCAACAGAAAACCCTGTTGCTATTTTGGCTTGGTGATTACAGTATTTTCCTTGGCTTCAGTAGGCAGTAGACTAAACACTTCACTGGACTGTGGATTGGGCTATGAAAATCAAACAGATTTATTAATTTATAAAAGTATAAATTATAAAGTATAATTTATAAAAGTATAAATTAATAGAAGTAATCATGCACTGTAGATTTCAGAATAGTTATCAACCTACCTTTCCTGGAGTTGATGTAAGGAATAAAATCGCATCTGCTTTGCTCGACTGCAATGTAAATATTAACCTGGTGCAGTCAGTTTTTGACCCCTCGTTCTAGTCTCCCCCACAAGTGGAAACATCTCCGTCTACCCCATCAAACCCCTTCATAATTTTAAAGACTTCTTTTAGATCACCCCTCAACCTTCTCGTTACTAGGGAAGAGGACCCTAGTTTAATCATTCCTGATCATTATCACCTCTCTGTTCTGGTATCATCATTGTAAACTTTCTTTGCATCTTCTCCAGTGCCTCTGTGTCCTTATGTAATACGGAGACCAGACTACGCACAGTACTAAGTCTGGAAAAGTGTTGTAGGGCTTCTAACAAACATATCGAAGATGATGAGGTTTTTATTCCAAGTCCAGGTATCTGCTCCTAGACTGTTTGCTCCCAGGCTGCCTCTAATGGGATGTGGATGTCTGAGAGATCAGTGAGCGAAAAGTATCTGTCTTCATAATTAGGGATTGTAAAATATGCCTCCCCCTTAAAACTGACAAGTCTGCCTCTGAGGAGTTGCTGCTTATTCAGTTATGCTACATCTGCGCACACACCGTGCACTAGCTCAGTATATTCCAAACTGATTCTACATAAAGACGACTACTCCTGGATAAGGAAATAGATAATCTGATGAGTTCTACATCAATTGGAGGTGTTGGATTGAGAGGAGCTGCGTTAACTAGTCTACACTGTACATAAATAATGTTAACACCCATTTTATTTTTTCATAGATGTGTGATATAGTTATTCATAACTGGTTTGCAGTATTGGCAGTGTTGCACTCCCAGCTGATAATTCTGTAGTTGTATGGAATGTGGTGTGGAAGACCACTAATCTCCATGCTTAGCATGGCTGATTGTTTGCACTGGGTCATGAAAAATGCTAGTCTCAGCCAATCGAGCATGATCAAATCATTTAACCCTTTTAGCCCCGGTTTATTTCAGATTCACCAGATTAAATTGAGGGCAGGTTGCACAGAGCAGGCTTGTATTCGCTTGCATATAGAAGGTTATGGGATGATCTCATTGAGATGTTTAAGGTGATTAAAGGCTTTGAAAGGGAAGAAAGAAACTGTTTCATAACATAAGAAACTCCTGGTGGGCGAGTCCAGAACAAAATTAGAGCTAGGCCGTTCAGGAGTGCTAACAGAAAGCACTTGTTCACACAAAGTGTTGTGGCAATCTGGATCTCTTTCTTCTCTTCGCCCCCCCTCACCCCCACCCCAAAAAAAACAGGTTGCGGCTGGGGCGCAATTGAAAATTTAAAAACCGATTGATAGATTTTTGTTAGACAAAGGTATTAAGGATTACGGAACTAAGGCGGGTAGATGGAGTTATGATACAGATTACACATGATCTAATTGAATGGCGGAACAGGCTTGAGTTAATATTCCAAACCATGTCAATGCTGGCGTCGAGCCGAGGCCAGAGACTGTATTGTGTGAGGCATAACCCAGTTTGATGTTGTTCCACAGGCACAGGAACAAAGTGAGAGATTGCAGCGTGAAAGCAAAGGACCAGCCTCGCGGGCGGCCAACAAACACCAAGTAGATATGGAGGAGGCTCCGCCCATGTCAGATGCTGATGTACGTATAAAACTTGAAATGAACCTTAAGTCGTCACTGCGTACAGTGAAGCACACACTACTATTCTTCAAAAGATGCTTTGCATACTTCATTATTCCTCTTCAGTGGCACCCATATACAGGGTGAAGCAGCTCCTTCTGTATTTATAGATGTTTTGTGACCGTTCAAAGCTTGCTTCCAAACCAACATGTTGCTGCAGTTGTCAACAGCTGTTTGCAAGTTGCACGTTTTCTATCCTGCATTTCATAATTTCAGCATGTCTTTGTGTTTATATTCCCTCCTCTCGTTTGCAAGTGCGATTGTCTTCTATTTCTTTGTCATTGTACAATGCTGATGCGACCAGCACAGGGTTCACTATTTGCCAAGGTTAGCCACTTGAGGAAGGTTTCAGTTTGGATGCATCACCACCTTGTCTGTGATCTTTAAAACTCTCTTTCATTGGAGCAGTGCTCTTGAGCCCTGGTGTGTCTCATTTGTTTGGGATTTAAAGCTGTGCGCAGACCCACAACCCCTACATCTGGCATGGCACCAAACTCCAATCCCGTGCTTGGTCACATGCAGTGGGCCTGCTCTCCATTGCTGCCTTAGACATGGCAGCTCTGAGGGAAAACATCCATTTGGAAAAAAGGTCCACCCAAACTGACCGCAGGAGCGCATATCCATTCTTGTGTATCTTCCTCTCTCCCCACCCCAGCCGCGCGCACACAGTACAGGTTTGTTGTATACTGTTCAGATATCTGTCTTGTCTCTCTTTGCGCCTTGCGTTCAGTGTTAATCACCAGATCCCTGCTGTGCTGGTGCAGACTTTCTGGTTATCAACGGCTGTGCATCTGAGAGGGGTACCCACTCTGTATGCTGAAGTATCAACTCATTTTTTTAATGGTTAAATCTGTAACATTGAGGTCTAAGGGCCCAGCTTTGAGTAGCGACAGCATGGGGGGAGGGCAGAGAATTTGGCCCAGCCTTGACCAGAAGTGGGAAATCGGAACTAAGCTCTGAATAATAGCATTAGTGAGGCCTTCGAATCTAGTCCCAGCTACATTAATGGAGGAGGAACTGACGAACAACCAACATGCTTCTGTGTAAAATCTAAATTTGGCAGAGAGCGCGAATGACTGGGCCTGAGGTAACGCAGGGACTTGGGCCTGGCACCTTCTCTGTTTAAGGTGCTGGGTTGAGGTTACAGGCTAGTGCTGAAGGGTGGTGGTTGGCCAGGATCTGGCTCAAACCTTTAGTCACCTGAGGGACCAATGACCAGAAAGTGGACAGATAGCCACAGTGTTTTTCATATATAATAAGGTTTTGAAGTATGATCATGCAAAAGCATATCAGGCAACCACGAGAGCTGTATTCAACCTTGAGTTATATCTGTGAATTTACATCTAAATTCTTGACCTTTCCGCATAATATCTTGGTAATAATTTCAGCGTGTGCACTGCCATTATCACTCATTTAAGCGAACAGAATAATCATTCTCATCAGGTGAAAGTTCACTGTTTTGACGAACGATGGACTGCTCTCTCAAGCTTGCTCTACAACAACAAATTACATTTATATAGCGCCTTTAACGCAGTAAAATGGCTGATGGCACTTCGTAAGTGTAATCAGATAGATATGGACACCGAGCCTAAGATGGAGACATTAGGACAGGTCAGAGGTTGGTTTTAAGCACTATCTTAAGGGAGGAGAGAGAGGTGAAGTGGTTTGGAGAGAGAATTCCAGAGCTTGGGGCCTAGTCTGGTTTCATTTCATCTACACCCAGCCCCTCCCAGGAAGGTGAATCTCCTGGTCTGTCAATGTCTTTAGCTTTATCTCCCTTATCCGTTTTCTTTCTCTCTCTCTCTCTCTCTCTCTCTCTCTCCCCGCCCCCCACCCCTTTAATTTTCTCTCTCCCTGCTCATTTGCTATAATCATTGTCAGTGAGTTTGTGTGTGATTTACACGGAAGCAGTTTAGTGGTTTATCAGTTCCCAAATTGTAACTTTATTTTTTACAATTGCTGATCTATTTACTTCAAAAATATAATAATTTTATATTTAATTCTAAATTCTTCATGGAATGAGTTGTCATCAATCAAAAATTGCTTAAAATCATTAATTCATAAATTAATTCATAATTGATGTTCTGCATATTACATAGAAGTTAGCTTCCAATGTGTATTCAAATTTTAGTTTTAAAAAAAAAAAGAGCTTTCTGCCAGTGTGTCACTCTCCTGGATTCTTACTGAAGCAATTCATGTGCTTTGCTTTCTGCATCAGATCACAGTTTTTGCCTTTTTTGAGAAGTTGGGGCAGTAAAATGTGGGCCTTGAAAAAAATAATCATTGGAACTTCTCCACCATAGCTTTCCCAACGTTCTTCCTAATTCATCAACACTGTTTGTATTGGAACAATTGCGGGCTAGTACTGAGGCACAAGTGAGAGGGCATAAAAAAGGAAAGGCCAGACACCAGATCACTTTTGGTAGAATTAATAGACAGTAACACAAGCAAACCATTATTGGGGGTATGCTATAGAGTCACCTCCCCTCTTCCCTCCGATCTAGGCCAAAGTGAAAGCCCTGGAACTGTGGGATGAGATAAGGAAGGCAGCAAGCAAAGGACCAACAACTTACCAGGAATTGATTGGGGCAATAATGTCTCTACTGGTAAAGCAGGAAAGGAATTTCTAGATTAATAGAAGACTGTTTTATGGCTCAGTGTGACATTACAAGGATTAGAGAGGTTATAAAACTAACAAAATAAAATGACCAAACTTTGTGCTTTAGAAGACTCGTCAGTGGGCTTGGCAGGTTTGAATATGGCTCTGGGACTGGAGGAACTATGGCGTTCCTTCAAGGAGGTAATTCTGAATGCAATGGATCAATGTGTACCTTGCAGGGTAAATGTACCATGATTAAAGGCGTTCCTGCGAGGTTGAACAGGACTTCGAAGCAAATCCTAAAAGAAATTTTTTAAGACATTTAAGGCCATGAAAGAAAGAGGCACAGAATTGAGACTGATCCAATACCCAAAGGCCTCAGAGTGGTGAAGACAAATTTTGAATCGAATATGGAAAGAGAAGTGAAGCATAGTAATTTTTTAAGATTATGTTGAGAGATAAAGAAACGCGCAGGATGGAGTGGGCCCCTGAATGTTGGATCGGACCTGACAATTGATGCTGTGCAGGCTACAAAAGTGTTTTTTTTTTTAAAAAAAAAATAAAAAAATTTTTTAAAGTTTTTTTGCCTTGGTTTTTACCAAGCAGGAGGCAGGTAACTTATTTGATCTGGAAAGGGAACCAGAAGGTGTTGCAGATGTAAGTTGTGACACTATTCACATTATTACCAGCACGGTTGCTAAGCATCTGTGCAAATTTAGGGTGATCAATCGCCGGGCCTGGGAAAATGCATTCAAGTATCCTTGGGGAACAAAGTGAGGAAATTGCAGAAACTCTGGTACAAATCTTCCAGAAATCACTGAATACTGGAGAGGTGCATGGGGACTGGAGAAAGGCAGATATTACTCCTATCTTTTAAATAAGGTAGCAAAAGTGACCCAGGAAACTATAGGCCAGTGTGTTTGTCATCCATTGCGGGTTAAGTTATGGAAACCCTTATTAAAGATAAGATCATGGAGCATCGGGGTACAAATAAAATCCTAAAACCTTAGCCAGTGGTTCATGAGGAGAGGCCAGCTGATCTAATTTACTGGTTTTTCTTTGAGGGTGTGACAAAGGAGCTTGATGGGCATGCTATAGTGGATGTGGTGCACTTGGATTTCAGTAAGGCATTTGATACAGTTCCTCTGGAAAGGCTGAAAGTAAAGAAAGCGGGAATCAGTGGAAATATTTTACAATTGATAGGTAATTGGTTGGTTAGAACACCGAGTGTAGTTGTACAAGGATTGTCGTCATCATTCTACTCGGACCATGGGTGAGGACAGGATGGCTTCAGTTCCGGAGTCTTTCATTTGAGAAGCTTTCTGACTCACTGGCTTTGTACGTGAAGAAACTGAGTGTGGGTTGCCACCTCCAGGAGAAAGGGGGTAAGTAGAAAAAAACTGGAGAAGGAAATAAGTTCCATTGAAGGGATGAGATTAATGTAGCTGAACACAAAGCAGTCCTGTCCCTGGTGGGATAATGCCGATCAGAATAGTGCAGTGATTCTGTCACCAGTGAAGTGCAGCTAGTAACTGTTCTAATAGAGCACTGTTTTTCTATCCATTCATTTTTGGAGGATAAGGAAGAGGCCATTCAGCTCCTCAATTAAATCATAACCGATCTGTATCAACTCCATTGACGCCTTGATTCCGTAACTTTCAATACCCTTGACAAACTAAAATCCATCAAATGATTTGAAATTTTCCATTGACCCACAGTCTCAGCTATTTTGATAACATAAGAAATAGGAACAGGAGTAGGCCAAACGGCCCCTCGAGCCTGCTCCGCCATTCAATAAGATCATGGCTGATCCGATCATGGACTCCGCTCCACTTCCCTGTCAGCTCCCCATAACCCCATCTCCCCTTATCGTTTAAGAAATTATTTCTGTCTTAAATTTATTCAATGTCCCAGCTTCCACAGCTCTCTGAGGCAGCGAATTCCACAGATTTACAACCCTCAGAAGAAATTTCTCCTCATCTCTGTTTTAAATGGGCGGTCCCTTATTCGAAGATCGTGCCCTCTAGTTCTAGTCTTCCCCAGCAGTGGAAACATCCTCTCTGCAACCACCTTGTCAAGCCCCCTCATAATCTTATACGTTTCGATAAGATCACCTCTCATTCTTCTGAATTCCAATGAGTCGAGGCCCAACCTACTCAACCTTTCCTCATAAGTCAACCCCCTCATCCCCGGAATCAACTGAGTGAACCTTCTCTGAACTGCCTCCAAAACAAGTACATCCTTTCGTAAATATGGAAACCAAAACTGCACACAGTATTCCAGGTGTGGCCTCACCAATACCTTATATAGCGGTAATAAGACTTCCCTGCTTTTATACTCCATCCTCTTTGCAATAAAGGTCAAGATACCATTGGCCTTTCTGCTGATCACTTGCAGTACCTCATTACTATTCTTTTGTGTTTCATGAACAAGTACCCCCAGGTCCTGCCGTACTGCGGCACTTTGCAATCTTTCTGCATTTAAATAATAACTTGCTCTTTGATTTTTTTTTTTCTGCCAAAGTGCATAACCTCACATTTCCGACATTATACTCCATCTGCCAAATTTTTGTCCACTCACTTAGTCTGTCTGTCCTTTTGCAGATTTTTTTGTGAACCTCCTCACACTATGTGAAGAAGTGCTTCCTGACATCACCCCTGAATGGCCTGGCTCTAATTTTAAGGTTACCTTGCTCTGGACTCTCCCACCAGAGGAAATAGTTTCTCTCTGTCTACCCTATCAAATCCTTTAACCATCTTAAACATCTCCATTAGATCACTTATTAACCTTCTGTATACTAGTGACTGCAAGCCTAGTCTATGCAGCCTGTCCTCATAATTTAACCCTTCTAACCTTGGTATCATTCTGGTGAATCCAAGTACAATGAACAGAAACTTTAGATATCTTCCTAGTTTTTGTCTTCTACAAAGTAGTTGCTCGAGTATCATCCGGTAAGGGAAAATCTCTGGAATTTGACCATTTAAAGTTATCCAGCACAGCGGGCCTTGTGAATGTTGCAGTCTCAGTCTCTCTCTCTCTCTCTCTCTCTCTCTCTGCCCCTCCCCCCACCTAACCCGACTCCCATGTAGTGTACATTGGGTACATTGTATTTCAGATCCCCTCCCAACACACTGCTTCTGCTCACTAGAAAAGGCAGCTGCAAGAAGGAGTACACACTCTTACTCTGAGGTAGGAAAACAACACACTCACTGCCAGAGGCTGAATTATGAATTGTTTATCATGAGAGATGTATAAACAGAATAAGTTAGATCAGCAGATTAAAATACTACTCGCTCAGATACTCTTAACTTTTTCTGAGACCATAATAAAAAGGTACACACCTTGGTCCTGGAGCAATGTTGTGGGTAAGGTGCAGCTGTCTCCGGTCCTGCACGGGCCACTTGCTGGCTTTACAATCGGAAAACCCACGCTGCAAGGGAATGTCAATTGCCCACGCAGCCCGTTAAAGGGGTCGTGCACCCCAAAAAAACATTGCTCGAGCCCTGTCTCCTGCACCGACTTGGAATACAGTTGATCTACGTGAATTGACGAATAGCAGCTATTGCAAGGCCTTTTTGCCAGAAGAAGCCTTTCACATCACGGGTGCTAATTTTGAGTTTTCCACGGCTTTCCTGGATGGGAACACATTTTAAAATAGCTATGTCTCTTGGCAAAATGTATACATTGAATAACTAATTAAACATTTTTTTTCCTGATAATGTAAAGTGGGATAATCCATACTGTTGAAGCTAACACCTGTACTATAAAAAAAAATATTTGCGCTCGGTGTGAGCATCACTGGCTGCACCGGCACTTACTGTCCATTTCTAGTTGCTGCGAGAAGATGTTGGTGAACCGCTGAGGTCCGTGTGGTGAAGGACTCCCACAATGTTGTTGGGTAGGGAGTTCCAGGATGTTGACTTGTTAACGATGCTGGAGAGGCCGATACACGTTTACATTGGGATGGCGTGTGACTCTGAGGTGATGGCGTTCCCGTGCACCTGCTGCCCTTTTTCTTGTAGGTGGTGGAACTCACTGGTTTGAGAGGTGCTACCGAAGAAGCCTTGGCGAGTTGCTGCAGTGCATCCTGTAGACAGTACACACTACGACCACAGTATGGTGGTGGTGGAGGGAGTGGACGTTTAGGCTAGTGCACCCCCGCTCACTTCCAGAAAGCAGTTAACAGAAATGAATTAAAATTTGTTCTTGAGATGTAATGCTTGCAGAGCTGCACATTTGCTTTGTCTACAGGCTTCCAAGTTAAAATCCCTAGTCTTAGTGTAACTTAACTGAAAGGCTATAACATGGAAATTTGATAGTTGTCCACTTCTTTTCAACCAAAGTGACAGGAAAGAAAGGAAATGGAACAGCACAGGTATATAAATATGTATAAGTATGCAACCACTACCATCAGAGAAGTAGAGGGAAAGTTTGGTATGGGGAGGGCATAGACTATTGCAGGTAAGAAATCTGGCTCCCTAACCTCCATACATAACAGACTCTCAAATATATCCTCATAAGCAGACAGATCTAAGCAATGCACCACATGGAAATGATAACTGCTTCATTGAAATATTGTGACCGAATTAGAGACTTGTGTCTAAAAAAGATTAATTTGTTTATGGCTTGTATCGTACATGGCCCAGTGCCAACATTTCATCATTGGCGCATGTTGGTTAAGGTCCTAATAGATGATGCTTAGTTGTCTGGACAGGAAGTTATTGATTGATCCTGGAAAATCACTGGGCACATTGGGGAATTAAATACACTCTCACCTCTCCGGAATTCACGTGATGAAATTGGAAAGTTCCAATTCCAGTGGATTTTCCCCCAGCTCATTGTCACTGCATCCTTGCAATCTTTCCAAATGAGGTTTGCCTTTGTGGCAACTGTAGGACTCGGAGCATCGTGGCATTCCTGCTCCTTCTAAAGTGTGCAGAGAGCACAGCCGATCGTATAGTTGACAAGAGCTGTAGTCCCCAGTGCAGTTGGGGTTATTGATATGAATCATTTATTGTTTGATTTTATATATCATCCCCCCCCCCCCCCCCCCCCCAAAGTCAGGGTAATTCCCTTGTGCTCAACATTTCAAAATAAACAGCAATAAATAGAATCTAAAGGAAGAGTTGGCAATGTAACTTGAGCAAAACATGCAACACCTTGAAAGAAATGCGTTTTAGAGGATGTCTCAAGCTACAGTGTAACCATTTATGGTAGAAGGAAATGGATATGCCATTGCAATGCTCAACCAGACATTTAAACCACCATGTGAGGATGAGGCGGAATTCAAAGGTAACTTTACTTCTCCATTTTGCTCTCAATTATTGTGGATCCATGCACTATAGCACAATCTAAGGTGGGAAATACTGCCCCCACTGGGGATGTACCATTCAAGTGTTGTATTCAACCATTGCCCTTTTGCACACACACCATCCTTGTGCCCAAGCTACATCTCCGAGGATCAGGAAATGGATGCAGAGGTGACCAGGCCAAGGTGTTCCTCTGCTGTTGGCTTTCTCAGTGAGGCCTGCAACCGTCGGTGGAAAGAATATCCCTGTTCTGAGTTATTTGCCCAGTGTTCCTTCTTCCGTTAATGTGGGCACTGCTGCAAAATGAAGGCATCGTGGTGTCCCTGGAAAATGGCTACTGATGTGCATGTTGACATATGTGTAGTCAGATACCACCTACAACATTAATTGTGTACTCGCGCTATATTGGCCTGTGGGAATCCACCTGACTTCAGGCAGTCCCACAGTTTTATTGGGAGGAATATGGGACCAGGAGACCCATCGTCAAATCATCAGCCCGTAAAATGTGCCTGGAGCCTATTTGGCTGCCACTTGCCAGTCTCGCTACAGGTAAATGACAGCTGGGGGCTTGGCTTGGTGCTGTGGCTGATTTCACTGCCCCACTGCCGCATCCCATCTTATTAAAAGCCCACCTCATTGGAAGAGGCTAGAGTCATTGCAGATGGGATGGGACTCAAGCGACCTGGAGCAAAGCTGCAGGTAAGTTTTTAAAAAATATATTTTAAACATTTTTTTAAAGATTTTTTTAAGTACTTATTTTTAAAAGTTTAATTTTGTGAACTTGGCCTTGGGGACCAATGGTGTGCTTTGTGTGCCTTCCTCTCTCCCTCTGCTATGAAAAGGACCACTGCAGAGATGCCAGGCTTAATCAGGTATCATGGGAAGCTTCTGATCTCTGCCTGCTGATATCCATCTCTCCCTGCCTGCTGATCCAATTACGGGTATTTCACCATGACTCCTTGGCAATCCTTCAGAAGGCTATGCCTCCCTCACAAAGTAGTAACTGAGTTGTGTCGGCTAAGATGCAAGCACACTATCAAATTAGTGCTGCCATCACAGTCCCGTTTGGCAAAAAATGCAATTCAGCTTCTTGTTAACGTGCTGCTGCCTTCCACAACTACTAAGCCGCATTTGGAGATCATTCTTTTATTCCTTTACACAGGTAATTTCCCACCTTGCCCCAAATTTTTATGCACATATTCCATCAGTGACAGAAACACTTCACTGAAAACAAATGCAACCAACCACAGCTATTGTGCCAATAGAATGCCTGTCCACCTTTTTTTTAAAAAAATGGCATCAAAGTCAACAAACCAAGGTCACGTTTTTCACTCTAGGCTATAAAGCTGTTGCTTTTTTGCTGTATTACAGACATTAGGGCCCAAATTTCCCCAGGAGTTGCTTTTTTTTGGAGCAATTTGATTTTTCTGGAGTATCTTTTTAGTTGCAATTCTGGCTATTTAATTTGCGCCAGTGTAAGTGAGTTAGTTAGGTTTTTTAGTTTTTTTTTCAAAAGTGGGTGTTATCAGCCACTTACGCCTGTTTTGGCCATTTAAGCAAGTTTAGCCAGCTAAAAGTTACTCCAAACTAACTTAGGCCAGCGTAAATGGACACTCTTGTACGTTCAGAAAAACCCTGCAGTGACTTGTGCAGGCAGCCAGAGATGGGGGGGCATAAATACATTTAAAGCACCAAGCACTAAACAAAGCAGTACATTTGCACCGAGCACCAAACACAGCACAAAAAGTAATAAGAAATTAACAAATAAAAATAGAAGAAATCCTAAACCTAAAGCACCAAGACCAAAGTAATAAGCAATCAATCAGTAAATAACAAAAAATAGAATTCCTACCTTAGGGAATGCAGCGGGCCACCGATGAGGGAGCCCATTCGGCCAGAGCTAGGAACGGCTTGCTTCGGGCCCCTCACGCACAGCCTGCAGTGCGCACTCACAGATTCAGCCTGCCAGGAGCTACTGCACATGCACGCAGACTTTAGCGCGCATGTGCAGAGGTCCCGGCACTATTTTCAGCGCCGGGACCTGGCTCCGCTCTCAATCCATTGGGCCATGCTACGCCACCACCGTGGAGAGACTGGGGAGCGGCCAGAATCGTGAGGGAGATTTTCGGCGTGCTTGGAGGTGGACAAAAGTGGCGCACCTCGGGTGAGGGCGCCAGGAAAAGGGGTTGGGGAAATTTGAGCCAATATTGCCTAAACTGGAGTCTTTAAATTTCAAAGCTTGATGCCTCAGAATATTTCACTGAGCCACACTGTCCCTGCCTTGACCCTTGCAGCTACTGCAGCAATGTTGGATTCCCCAGACGGGCAAACTGCCTACACAGGACCCTATCAACCCAGTGACTATGCAACAAAGGTGCTCTGAGGGAACTTGATTTGGTTCTCAGTACTGTATGGGGGAGGGGGGGGGGGGGGCTAATCCACTACTGATGAAAATCTAGTCCTAAACCTTTTTTATGCAGGGTTGATGGGAAGGACCCTGGTGCCTCTGAGTAACATGCGATATTCTGCACTCTGGAATTCTGCCATTCAGTGAAAGTTGTACATTTTCTCCAACTGATGCCTCCTTTCCACAGTATAAGTGATGAAAGTTTTGCCCCATGTAAACAGAGCTACACTTCTCTAATAGATGTGAGCATTGCAGACCTGGTGTGCCAGTATCTCTTTACCATGAAATGGAATGGTAAGGTGGCATGAAAGCTTCATGACATGGTAACCAACAGTACTACAGGAAGAACCATTCTTGATCCAGATGTGTGCAGATCATTGGCAGCACATGGCGCAACTCTGGAGCAGCCTGCCTTGTGAAACATATTCTGCGAACTCTTCACGTGTTCAGCTGCCGCTCCTGGGCTAGTGCCAACATGAACAAAATACCTTGGAGATCAATGCCCCTGCTTTTATTGTTACTGCATAATTGAGAGAGGTCAGGAGGTATGTTTGGAAAACCCCATAGAATGCCTGTCCACCATTTTTAAAAGTGGCATCAAAGCAAACAAACCAAAAGGTAATAAAGTATTGGTAGGGTTAAAAGACAAAAGTGAAAAAAAATAATGGAGGCCTTCTCAGGAAGACCAAATAATGCATGGATAAAAATCAGGAGGAAAGAAATAACACTGCTTTTAAGACCACCTGGAGCTGGATTTGTAAAATGAAAACAAGATTGTTTAAAGGGCTATTTAAACACAATGAGGGTCTTGCATGCTTGGGGTCCGTCTGAACGAAATGTAGAGGGTGGTGGGGGATAATTAAATCAAGTTGCGGCAGCATAGGTCTGTCAGTCTTTTAATAATCCTACAAAGGAATCTGGAAGCCCACTTGACCTGGTATGGTCCAAATGACCACAGATAAACCAAGAAGTTAGCTGGTTGATCTGCAGATAGCACATAGCCTGCACCCTGGATATATCATGACTACAATATCATATTATAGAGCTAGAAAACAGTTCAAAGGTATATATATTTCCCCAAAAGTAATTAGAGAGCAGGGAAGAACCATTATACTTTGAACCATTGAACAATATCCAATAGCCATGGGTCAAAGGTTGCAAGGAGCTCAATGGAGACAAAATGTGTATTGCACAAGCAGCCTTTCTCAGCAATTAGAAATTAATAGTCATTTACAACACTAGCACGCTATAAATTCCTAACATAATCTCAATGGATTTCACATTATTATCTGAAACAGAACTGGACCAGCAACCTAGAGGGTTAAAGTTCATATCACATCAATGTCTGTTCATTTGTTTGGGCTACCACGAGAAAAAAATGACACACAACAACATTGGCTGCTGGATTGTCTTTAAAAACCCAACTGATACTCTAATGT